>NW_005200993.1:283020-306815 GCF_000372725.1 Emiliania huxleyi CCMP1516 | reverse complement strand
CGAGATATCGGTGCCGGAGCCGCGGGGCGGGGGCGGGGTGGCGTCGGAGCAAGTGTCTCGGCCTTCGGTCGACGGAGCGGCGACCCGCGAGTACGCTTCGTGGGCGCCCGACGAGGGTGGTGCTGCTGTCGCTCTGCCGCGTGCGCAGGCGTGCGCAGGCGTGCCGAGGTCTCGCGACGGCACTCAGCCCTTCGCTGGGCGTGTGGGACGCCGGGTACGACGAGCACGGCTTCTGGTCCGTCGAGGCTGCCCGCGCGGCGCGCGACGCAGCGGCGGCGCTTGCGCTGGACGCCGCCGACGGCGGCGCGGGGGCGGCGCGGGGGCGGCAGGCGCGGGGGCGGCAGCCGGCCCAGCGGGTCGCGGCCCTCCGCCCCCGCGGCGTCGTTGGAGGGCGAGCACCTCGAGTACCTACGGCGGCGGGGTGCGCCGTGGGGCGAGCCGCCCGTCGCGGGCGCCGCCGCGCCGCCGGAAGGGGCGAGGCGGCGAGCGAGGATCGTCGACTTTTGGCCGGGGGGCGCTCTCGACACTTACCGGCTGAGGTCACGTCGTCGGGCGCGTCGACGGGCTGGTTGGCCATGGTCCGCACGGCGGGGCGGCTGCGCCGCCAGGACTCGCGCGTCGCTGCACGCGGCCTGCAGAAGGAACGACAGCTCGGCGGCAAGGCTTTTCTTGCGCCGGGACGGCTAGGCTTTTTGTGAGACGCCGCTCGCGGAAATCGAGGAAGGCTTGGACTTTTCTTTTCTTGGGAAACGGGAGTGTTGGTTTAGAAGAGGCTGGCCAGCGACTGGACACACCGGCATGGGGGGACGCAAGCAAGGACGGGGATTGGAGGTTGTAAAGAGATTTAACTTTTAAGCACAGCTCGAGCGGTCGAGGCGAAATAAAATTAGAAAGAAATGTACTCCCTCCCTCCCTCTCTCTCTCTCTCTCTCTCTCTCTCTCTCTCTCTCTCTCTCTCTCTCTCTCTCTAAACCGTCTCACTCAAAATCTCTCTCTTTCTATCTCGGCTCTCTCTCTCTCTCTCTCTCTCTCTCTCTCTCTCTCTCTCTCTCTCTCATGTCTCAAAATCTCTCTCTCAGAAGCGGAGCACACACGAAGATCGAAGTCGGCACAACAAAAATCCCCTTTGCAGCCAAGCCTCCAGGGCACCTAATATAAAAAGGCACCTCGGTCTCGACCACGACCAGGAGAAGGACCGAGCCTCTTGTGTATATGGGCCCCCGCCTGGCCGTCAGCCCGCAGCAGCTTCGCGTGCTCGTGCCGCCGCTAGTCGCCACGAGCTACAAGGGCTCGTCCGGCAAGGTCGGCGTGGTCGGAGGCTGCTTCGAGTACACCGGAGCGCCGTTTTACGCTGCTCTGACGGCGCTCAAGCTCGGGGCCGACCTCTCCCACGTCTTCTGCGACGAGGCGGCGGCGGTGCCGATCAAGAGCTACTCGCCCGAGCTCATCGTGCACGGCTGCCTACGCGGCGCGCCAGAGGTGCGGACACGCATCCGAGACGCCACTTCAGAGCTTCCGAAGGCTGTCCACTCCTGCCACTGCCCCGCGCAGGTGGACCTCGCCGAGGTGGCACGCCAGGCAGACGAGGTCTCGAAGTGGTTCCCTGCGCTGACGGCGCGCTCTGTCCCTAGCAGCACCCAATCTCACCCCCGACTCAATCAAAACGGTGCCTCGCCAGGCGCTTGTCGTCGGCCCCGGCCTCGGCCGCGACGCGACCATGCAGGCGGTGGCCGCCCTCCTCCTCGAGCGCGCGGTGCGCGCCTCGCTGCCCACACGCTACTGTACCCCAGCCCAGTCGTGTTGCTCTCATTCCAACCTACCCCGACCCGCACCCAACCCTCCCCCCCCCGACCCGAGGTGCGCGCCTCGCTGCCGTGCGTTATCGACGCCGACGGGCTGCGGCGCGTCCATGGACTCTCGCCCGAGATTGACCGAGATTGACCGAGATTGACCGAGATGGCCGGAGATGCCCCGACACTGACCGGCATCGGCCGCAGGTGCGTCCTCGAGCGCCCCTCGCTCGTTCGCGGCGCAAGATGGGCGGTGCTGACGCCGAACAAGCCAGAGTATGGCCGGCTGGCGGGCGCGCTGTCGGGAGACGCGGCGCTCGACCCGGCGGCCAATGGAGATCGCGCTCGCTCTCTTCTCATTCGATCGAAGCGAGCAGTCGATACTCGACCAATCAATAGGCCGACAGAGACTGGCTCTTCTCGGACCCTCGCGTCACTTCGATAGCGAGCAGAGGTTCGTTGGTTAGCAGGCCGACGGAGATCGCGCCCTCCTCGCGGTGGCGGAGTCGTTCCGAGACGAGGGAGGGGCGGGCCCGGCGATCGTCCAAAAGGGGGCGGCCGGCCCGCTTGTGCAACGGGCCCTCGGCCTATCAGTTGGTTCACGAGTCACTTGATTCATGTAACAGGCGACCGGCTGCCGTGCGACTGGCTCCGCTGTTGATGAGTTAAGAATGATTGATTCAATGCGATAGGCGACCGACCTGCTGTGTGACGGCACGCAGCTACTCGAGTGCGCCGAGCCAGGCTGCCCCACTCGTTGCGGAGGCAACAACACGAACTCATTTAATCAATCCATTGATTATTAGCCAGGCTGCCTCAAGAGGTGCGGAGGGCAGGGCGACGTCCTCGCCGGGAGCATCGCAACGCTGCTCGGCTGGGCAAAGGTGGAGGGGCTAGTACTGCAATAAACCCGAGTCCAAAGCGTTGCGCCCACGCACAGAGTCAAGCAGCTAGCACACGACGCCGGTCCGAGCCCACGACGCTGGCTCGGGGAGGCGGCGGCAGAAGCACAAACTCACCTAGTGACTGCACACAGGCAGCGGAGCGGAGCGGCAGGCTGCCTGCCGGCGGGCCGCCGCCGCCGCTGCTCGCTTCGTACGCTGGTTGCCTGCTGACGCGCCGCTTCGCCGCCGCCGCGTTTGCGAAGCACCGCCGGTCGATGACGGCGCCGGACCTTATCGACGCGATCGGCGCGGTGTTTGAGGACTTCAGCCCCGCTTCTCCGGGCGAGCCAGGCTTCACGCCCTGTCAATGAGTACGGTGCCACTTGTGGGGCATGGAAATACCAATATTTGCGCAATTTGATTGTCTTTCACTGTTTTGGGGGGAATAGGAAATTGCTCGGGGAATAGGAAATTGGGGGGTTGTGTTTTCGTCGGTATATGGGGAGGGCGAGACGGAGTACTCGTCGGACGAGGAGTAGTCGTAGTGCAGTGTCACGCATCAAGATACACACGGCGCTCCCTCTGAGATTTGATTGAGATGCAGATGAGCTCGCAAGCTCGCGCGTGTAATTCGTCGATCGGCCGTCATGTTCACACATCTCAGAGACTGTGAAGGTCTTCAGTGACCACTCACAAGCTGTTCCAAGGCCCGACAGAAATGTACTGTCAAAACTTTGTTCAAACAAAAGTCCTGGCCCGCGGCCCCCACACCCACAATGACTATCAATCCAGGCTGCGGGTGAAGGGCAAAACCGCGCCGCTGCAGAACGGTTTTTGCAAAACCGCGCCGCAGCGGTACGAAACTGCGCAGATGCAGTCCAGGGGTGGTAAGGACACTATGTGTGTGTGTGTGGCCGTAGACTAGACGGCTGCGCGGTCGTCGGTCTTCAACAGCCCCCCATCCTCGCATCGGGTAGCGAGGCTGAGGATCTGAAGAAGCTAGACGACTCCTACATCTCCTACTATCGCGCGCACAATTGCGCAGCCTCCTCATGCAGACGGTTTTTGCAAAACCGCGCCGCAGCGGTACGAAACTGCGCAGATGCAGTCCAGGGGTGGTAAGGACACTATGTGTGTGTGTGTGTGGCCGTCGACTAGACGGCTCGCACGGCCGTGCGGTGAGCAAAAATTTGGGGCGCTGCGCGCCTGCCGGATGCTCTGCGACGTCTGGACGCTCGCCAGAAACGCCAGGAAGCTTGCCTTCCACCCCTGGGCCCGAGGGCGAACGGCAGTGGTCGGCAGCCTCTGCGACGCTCCGATCGGCTCCTCGACCTCATCGCCTGCGACGAACCAGCATGGCTCGTCGCTCGACGGCAGCCTGCTCAGTATGCTCTTGGCATTCTGTACAGCCTCGCCAGGCTCTCTGAGACGGCCTGCAGGGCCGGCGCGGACCGCCTCGGGCGCGATGGCCCTCCTCAGTACCTACCTCTTCGATGCCTGTCGGCTCTCCAATCTCGTCGCCGGCGGCAGGCCCGCATGGCGCGCTGCTCGATGGCAGCCTGCTCAGTACGCCTTGGACAGTGACTTCTGCCCCGCTGCTCTTACTGCAGCCGCCTCCGGGGCCGGCGCCAGCCGCCTCGCTTCGCCAGTGCTGTCTACGCCGGCGACACGCGTGTCGGCTCGCCGCCCGCGTCGCCCGCGGCGGGCCCGCATGGCGCGCCGCTCGTCGGGAGCGTGCCCAGCAGTCTGTGCAGGGCAGTCTGCCTCACTCAGGGCGCCGCCGCCGCTGCGCGGGCCGCCACCGGCGCTGCTGCCGTGAACACTGCCGCCGTGTACGTCACCATCGCCTCTCTTCATCGCCGATCTCGCCGACGCCGCTCGCCGCTCGCCGCCGCCCTGCCCTGCCCCGCCCTGCCCTCGCACAAACAAACAAACACACACACACACATACAGACACACACACACACAACACCTTGCCCCCGTGCCCTCCCGCCCCACGCCCCGCGCCCTCCCGCCCCACGCCCCGCGCCCTCCCGCCCCACGCCCTGCGCCTCACGCCTCGCGTCCCACGCACGCCCCGCGCCCCGCGCCCCCTCACCTCGCGCCTCACGCCTCCCTCCCCACCCTCGCAGGCATTTCCCTCCCTGCTGCTCGCCGACTCCTCCTCCCCCCGCATGACCGACGACTACCCGTCCTTCGGCGACTCCTCCCTCTTCGGCGCCAACGCCTACTACCCGTTCGACCCGGTGAGGGGCGGGAGCGCAGCCATTCCAACGGCTGGGAAAGTTTCTGAACGGCCGTGCATGCGCCTGCATGCCGGCTTACTAAGGAGGTCCCTCGCTCCCGCTCCTCTCTCGGAAGACGCGCGCCGGCCTGGGGGACTCGCTTGCGATCCCGCTCCAGCCAGAGGCCGCGTGAGGCGTGTGGGACGGTGCACGCTGGGGCTCGGCCCCGAGTGCGCTGGCCTCGCGTCTCGAGGGGAGGGCGGCTCGTAACTGAGGTTCGCCGTCAGGGACAGTTGTCCTCCCCTCAACCCGACGAGAGTGGGCGGGCAGTCCCCGTGGCTGCAGTCGCGCTTCCGAGCCGACGCCGCCCCTCTCTCCACCCGGGCCATTCCAACGGCCAGGCCGCTCGCTTAAGGCTGATTGGCTAGACGAGCGGCCTACCTCCAATGGGGCTGTCTGGGAACGCGTGGAACCTGCCCGCCTCGGTGGGAGGTGGTTTGGCGCCGACAGTCAGCCCCATGGGCAGTCTGGATCACGGGGGATGACATCCTGCCTACCGGCGCGCCGGGAGGAGGTGGGTGCTCCGCCGCCGGACCGCCCCCCTCCACCACCCTCGCCCAGGGATCTACAATGCTGTCTTAAGGTCCGACAGGTTCGGCACCGGGCACCGCCTCGGTATACAAAATGCGCCTGCGGGCGGACCCTCACAGATCACAGATCACACATCTCAGTGAGATTGTTATTCAAATTTCCATGTCACAGCACTGTCTCCCGAGATCTCTCTCTCTCTCTCTCTCACTGTCTCCCCTGTGTTTTCACCACACACAAATGCGCCTGCGGGGGCGCGGACTCTTACAGATCACAGATCACCTGAGACCCCGGCGCCGCTCGTCCAAATGTTCTACGACCAAATGGAGCACGTCATTTCAGGCAGCCCTCACACTCTGAACCAGCAGCTCGGCTGGAACGTGTGCGGCATCAACGGGTGCATCCTTGCTGAGCACCACGCCGGTGTGTGTGTTTTTCCCGACCTCAGACGGACCCGGCGTCAGCACGAGCAGTCAAGTGGATCCGAAGGGTCCAGCGCGCCGCGCTTCTCTCGGCCTGTCGGTGGGCGGCGCGCCGCGGTGGCACACGCGCGCATGCGCGCGACGGGCTGACCGCGCGTGGCCTTGCACCGCAGGTCGGCCACCAACGGGCGCCGTTTGGAACGCAGGTTTGGGCGGCGGGCGGGCCTCGGGCAAGCGGCAGCGGGCCGCGCCCGGGCGAGAGGACGCGGCCGACAGCACCCCAAGCGGCGCGGCGGCGGCGCCGCTGTCAGCAGCAGAGGCGGCAGCGGAGGCGGCAGCGGAGGAAACCGTGTGCGCCGAGGAGACGGTCTGCAGCTTCCACAGGGCCCAGCCGGAGGAGGCGGGCGACGCCGCGTGGCAGCCGAGGCGGAGTGGCGGCCCTCCTGTCGGGAAGAGGCTGCGCAAAGTTGAGTTCACTCCAGAGGAGGATGAGGCCGTCCTGCGTCTCCGTGGGCAGGGCATGGGGTGGGCAAAGGTCAGTTGAGATCAGTCGAGATCAGCCGAGACCCCGCCGAGATCCAGCCGAGATCAAGCCGAGATCAGCCGAGATCAGCCGAGACCCCAGCCGAGGTCCAGCCGAGGTCCAGCCGAGGTCGGTCGACATCCGCCTCAGCCGAGAGCCGAGATTGGCAGAGATTGGCAGAGATTGGCAGAGATCGGCCGAGCAAGGGCGACGGCCCGCATCACCAACCACCCATCATCTCGGGCAATCTCGGGCGATATCGCGTGCATCACCATCCACAAAACCCCCATGCCACCACCGCCCAAGCCCACCACCGCCTCGCCCGCCGCCTCCCTCGCCGCCGCCACCCTCGCCACCAGCGCCGGTGGTGTGTGTGTGTGTGTGTGTGTGTGTGTGTGTGTGTGTGTGTGTGTGTGTGTGTGTGTGTGTGTGTGTCGGAAAGAGAGAGTCTTGCCTTGCCCTAGGTTGCGGCGCAGCTACCCGGCCGCTCCGTGTCGTCGGTCACAAACCGGCACATCCTCCTCAAGGCGCAATCTCGGCGCAATCTCGGCGAGATCTCGGCGAGATCTCGGGGCGATCTCGGGTGATCTTGGGTGATCTCGGGGTGGTTTCGGGGTTGAGTTCGGGGAGGAGAACTCGGGTGGTCCGTGTCGGGCGATCTCGGCCGATCTCGCGTGCATCTCGCGTGCATCTCGCGTGACCCTACCTCAAAAGGTGCGGGGCCGCGGGGTGGTCCGCCGAGGCGCGGCCGAGGCTGCGGCGGAGGAGGACGGCGGCGCGGGCGCGGGCGCGGGCGCGGGCGCGGGCGCGGGCGAGGAGGGGGGATATCAGGCTTCGACCGCCGCCGCCGCCGCCGCCGCGTCCGCCGCGTCCGCCGCCGCCGCGTCCGCCGCCGCCGCCGCCGCCGCGTCCGCCCCCGCCCCCGCCTCCGCCGCCGCCGCCTCCGAGACGTTTCCTGTCAGTGCGCCGAGCGAGGAGAAGGAGGCGCCGCTTCACCCGGTGTTGCGCGAGAGTGTGGAGAGAGCGTGGAGAGAGTGTGGGGGAGGGGGCGGGGGGGCTCAATGGGGAGGTACGCCGAGATTAGGCGCCGACGCTGGGCGAGGACGGGTTTGCGTATGCGTCGCACGCCTGACTAGAAGCGGAGAGCGCACTGCAAGATTCGAGCTCTTCGAACGAGCGCTCTGTATTCGGCCGCACTCCGCTGTGCTCAGTGCATTCGCACCCCTCGTGTTCACGCGGTGCTCTGAAGACTGCACGAGGGCGCATCCCCGCCCTGCCTCTGGTGTCTCCACTTCAGGCACTCCAGCTTCGACGCCTGGCTGCGCGACGCTTCCCAAGACGAGGCTGCGGACGCCAACCTCGCAATGGAGGTTGAGGAGGAGGAGACCGAGGCGGGCGCGGAGGCGGCAGAGGCGGCAAAGGCGGCAAAGGCGGTGGTGGCAGGGGCGATCGCGGCGGCGGCGAGGTCAGCAGCTGCTGAGGCCGCGGCTGGCTGTGAGCCGGACCCCGCCGCTGACCCTAATCGATACTCCAGATCATTCATGTTGATTAGGCGCCTGTCTGTGCGCCGGACCCCGCCGCCCCGCCCTTGGGGCGTTGCTGGCAGGAGGCGGTGCGCGCGGCAGCGGAGCACATCCTGTCGCGAGTCGATGAGGCGGGCACGCGACTCGAGAACATCAACTCTTCGCGGCTGCAGCTCAAGCTCGGCCGAACGCTCGACGCCTTCCCGCCGCCGCTTCGGCGGGTGGTCGAGGTGCTCGAGCGGCGCGTCGCCGCCGCTTGCGGCCTCCGCCGCGCAGAGCTGCGCGTCCAAGACTGCTATGCGCTCCTCACGCCGGAGAGCGAGGTGGTTCTGCTCACTCACGCGCACCGGGCCTTACACACACACACACACACACACACACACACACACACACACACACACACACACACTAACTCACTCACCACGCGCACGCGCACGCGCACTCTGAATGCCGGGCCAGCTCCTGTGAGTCTTAGACGCGGAGTCGCGAGCGCTGCGTGGCCCTTGCCCCACCGCCGTGTGTGTGTGTGGAGAAGTGTACCTGACCCACCTTAGATCGAACCCGAGGCGCGCGCGCCGCAGCGCTGGCACTTGGACGCGGTGCGTCGCTTCCCCGTCGCGGCGCTGCTGCTGCGCGGCGGCAGGTGGACGGAGCTTGCCGCAGGGCCGTATTTGGACTTCTCAGCTCCCATCTAACAGATTGGCTGCTCCCATGAGCAGGTGGACCGAGTTTGCCGCAGGGCCGTACTCGGACTTCTCAGCCGGCGTGCCGGAGGACACACTCGAGCGATGGTGCGCTCCGTGGAAGGACATCAACGCGCCCACTTGGGAGAGTGGCAGCGCCGAGGAGCGGGACGCTGGGCGCATTTGCTGCAAGCTTTCTTTCTCGCCGACGCGCTTTCTTGTTCTAGGAGTGGGAGCACTGGACGCACCACCTGCACAAGGCTCGGATGGTCGCCTCGGGCGATCTCGGGTCGTCCCGGGTTATCTCGGCTAATCTCGGGCCATCTCGGCGTAGGCGCGGCTAGTCACGTCGGAGGCGCCGCCAGAGTGTGACTGGGAGACCCTCCCGCTCGCGCCGACGCCACGGCGCTCGCACGTCGGCGACGCCTCACTCTTCTGGTCGAACAAGGTCCACACACACGCGCGCGCGCAGACCCCCCCCCCCCACACACACACGCGCGCGCGCGTGCACACACACTCACGCACACACACGCACCGCTCACCCACGCGCACCGGGCCTTGCACTTTGAACGCCGTGGGGCTCCTGTCTTTTAGACGTGGAGTCGCGAGGGTTGCTGGCCCTTGCTCAGCCTCCTCGTGTGAGTGGAGAACCTGGCCTCACCTTCCTTTCCCTTCCCTCCAGGTCCACCGCGGCCCCGGCACAGACCCGGGTGAGTTGCGGTTGGTGCTCTTTTGCTCGTGGATGCCGGCCAGCGGCCGCGCCGCCGCCGGCGAGAAGGGCGGCGAGAGGGGCGGCGGCGCCGAGGCGGCCGCGCGCGGCAGGCGAGATGTAGCCGAGATGCGGCCGAGATGTGGCCGCGGATGGATCGGATGCAGCACCGCCAGGCGACGGCAAGCGCGAGTCGGAGGGCCGACTGCAATCTCGGGTCATCTCGGGTCGTCTCGGGTCATCTCGGGTCATCTGGGGTCATCGGCAGGCGCGGCAAGCGCGAGTCGGAGACGGACTACAACTACTTTGACACGCACCTCGAGTCGAAGCTGGTCCTCTCGAAGCGCGCGTTGCGCAGCATCAAGCGGCAGCTCGCCCCGTGAGTCCCGCCCCTGCCACGGACAGAGACGATTTGGCGAACGACCGCTCTGCAGCCGAGGCTCATCTGAGTCTTTGAGCTGTTTGGAGCACCTCCACCGTCGGTGGCGCGGACCGCGGTATGCGACACGCGATACCTATAGGGGCGGGCGCGGTCTCTGAATCCGCGCGCTCTGATGTGGACGCGGAGCTTTAGACTTTAGTGAATCATGTCGAGGTAGTTGAGCGCTTGGCGCTGTACCGTTTTCTGACGACTTTTTACTACACAGGCTAGCCACAGAGATTGACGCAGATATACGAGGACGAGAGTTGCAAAACCAAAAGTCTGATGTCGTACCGTTGTAACATCTAACAACCAACCATTTCCGGGCCTAACGGACGCTACCCAGGCCTGCCGAGCCCTGTGGTCTGACAGCACGACAGCAAACCCCGGACAGCGCCTGACAGTGCCCGACAGCCTGACAGCGCGTTGACAGCACTTTCTCTGACAGCCAGACAGCACGTATCTGACAGCCTGACAGCAGAGCCTGACATCAGAGGGGTGACCCGTCGCTGTCAGGCCCTAACGTGACAGGCCCTGATCAGAATGGGCAAGGGCTACCACTTGGTGACCCAGGTAGCCTCTGGCTCGCCACTTCACTCGGATCCTCTGCACAGCGGTCTCTCAGGGCCCACACCCCGTACTGACGCGACCCAGCGCCGACACAGAGAGCGACAGAGACAGAGAGAGAGGTGCGATTGCGTCTCCACGCCGGGTCTCCGTGTCGTCATGCCCGTGTTATGGCGAGAGCCTGAAGGGTCTTGTATCGCACCTTAGCGAGCCGACTCGTCGTCCTCGGATGAGTCGCTTAGGGCTGCCGCCGTTGTGATCGCATCCGGTCGCGACGAATGACGCGCCGCACGAGCGAGCTTTCATACATTGGAGAGAGAGAGAGAAAGCTAAAAGTACGTACATTGGCCTGCGTCAAACACAAACAAACAGAGAGAGACGCATCTCCATCGCGTCGGTGAATGAATGAGGGGTGAACCGCGCCATCCTCGATCGCGCCGCGCAAAGCTCGCTTCCGAGCTCTCACGCCGCGCGTAGGGCCCTTCTAGGGGCCTAGAGAACACAACCCCCTCTCCCTGTTCTCCCAGTAGCTAAAAGTACACATCACCATAATCTCATTCAACATGTCGGCTTGGGCTTTTCTTTTATCTCTCGAGACATATTTCGATGGGGCTGTGGGGCGTGGTGTGGTGGTGTATAGGGGCTGAAGCTTCTGAGAAGCACACACACCAGCTCCCATCGCCTGCCTGCTCTACTGCTAATCGTCCATCTCCACTGCCTCTGCTGGCGCGTCCATCAAAAGTACAGGACGGACCAGCCGGGCGGTGGCAGCCGTGGGCCTCGCTGGGCCTGAGACGCCCCCTGGCGTCCCGTGCGGACCGCCCTAAGCCGGCGCGCCCGCAACGGCGCCAACTTTGCCATCGCCGTCGAGATCCGCCCCGGCCTTCTGCTCGAGCGAGGCGATGGCGGAGGCGACGGTGCCCTCCGGCGGACCCGGTGCCGACTCGGCTAGCGCCTCAGCCGGCGGCTCCTCGCCTCCTTTCGAGAAGCACTTGCAGGATGGCATCGAGCACTTGGGTATCGAGATTGATGGCGGCGTGCAGCAGGGCGGCTTTTCCTGGGGCTCCTCCTCCTCCTGGGCTTCGACCTCCTCTTCCGGTTCGTCCACAATTATCATCTTAGCCTTGTACTCGTCCTTTCGCTTCTTGACGTACGCCATGGCAGGCTTCGGAACTTTCGGAACGATGGGGCGGCTCATTTGTCTGCGGCAGGCGAGTTGGATGGATTAGGTGACACGGTGGGGCGGCGTGACTGAGATGCGGCGGTGTATGTGACGGTGCGCCCTGCGGCAAAGCCGCTGGGGCGACAGAGCCGGCGATGCTCGGAACGCAGCGGTGGACACACCTTTCAATGGCGGCGTCGACGAAGGCGGGGAAGGGGATACAACAGGTGGCCGACGTTCGCCGTCCGTGTTTTTCTTTTCCTTTGATCGTAAAAGAAGAAAACGCCGGCCTCCCGAGATGCAGCGCACGCCCCTCGCCGGCCTGGTCCTCTCGATCCTCTCGCTCGGCCTCGGCCCGCCCGGCCCCTTCCTCGCGCGCGCGCTGCAGCCGCCGAGCGCCGACGCCGTGGAGGAGTCGTGCCGCTCGCTCCGTCTCGCCGGCGCGCTCGACGCGGCGGACGCCCTCACCCTGCTCGGAGCCCACCTTGCGCGCATGCCGCTCGACGTGCGCGTCGGAAAGATGGTGCTGTACGGTGCGCTCCTCGGCTGCATCGATCCGATGCTCACCATCGCCGCGGCGCTCTCGACGCGCCGGTCGCCCTTCCTGGCGCCCTTTGAGCAGCGCCAGGCGGGCCGTAGCGACTTTTTACACGACGAGGCCCCTCCTGAGACCCCCCGTTCAAGACCTGCGCTCACACGCCTCCCATAGGCCCCTCCTCCCAGACCCCTCCTCCCGGCCCCCCTCGCACCCGCCTCGCCCCTGCCGCAGGCCGCCGACGCGGCGCGCAAGCCCTTCACCGGCGAGCACTCGGACCACCTCGCGTACCTGCACGCCTACGAGGGCTGGCGCGGCGCGAGGCGCGCCGGCGGCGGCGGCGCTGGCCGGCGCTTCTGCGACGAGCACTTCCTCTCGCACGTTGCGCTGGAGAGCTGCACGCGCTGCGCGAGCAGCTCAGCGGCGTGCTGGCCGACCTCGGCTTCGCCAGCAGCACACGGGAAGCGATGGAGGGCGAGGGTGAGGGGGTCGCCTCGGTCCACCACGCGTCGCTCGTGCGCGCCATCGTGTGCGCCGGCCTCTACCCGAACGTGCTGCGCGCGAGGATGCCCGACACGCGCTTCGTCGACACGGTGGGCGGGGCGGTGGAGGCGGAGGACGAGCGCGGGATCGTCAAGTTCTACCTCGCGGAGCGGCGGGCGGGCGGGCGCGTCTTCCTGCAGCATCTACGCCTCGCCCAAGCTGCCCTCGGATTGGTGCGTCTACAGCGGCAAGAGGCTGCAGGCGCCACGGCCGGGGGGCGCGGGGGGGGCGGCAGTTGCGGCTGCGGGCGACTACACGTGCGAGCGGTGCGGCGCAAAGGTTTTTGCGTCCAAGCCGGCGTGCTTCCGGTGCGGCGCACCCAAGCCGAGAGGGCCGGCGGCGGCGGCACCGGCACCGGCGGCCAAGGCGGTGGCGCCGGCGGGCGGGGAGACGGGAGGCTGATTGTGCGCGCTGCTGCTCTTCGCGGGCGGCTCGCTCGTTGTCAACGCCGAGGCGGGCACGGTCGAGGTGGACGGCCACATCACCATCGCCGCCTCTGGCCGCGTCGGCGCGCTCCTGAAGCAACTGCGCGCCGAGTTGCTGTCGCTGCTCGCCAAGAAGCTAGAAGAGCCGTCGCTCTCGCTGGTGGGCAGCCCGATCTACGAGGCGATCGTGCGGCTGATCACGAGTGATGGTTTGTAAATAAATAAAGAAAATAAGCAACCGAATGGGCTACAGTGCGGCGTCTCACGCTTGAGTACTTGGAATGGAGCAGTTGTAGCAGGTGGAGCGATTTTTTTATCCTGGGCTCGTCTGTGGCCTATCCGCCTCGAAAGGCCATCTCCGCCCGCAACCCGCCTGCACCGCCTCACGGCGCGCTCGCTGCACTCACGGGCGAGCAGCTGCTCGCATCGCCCACAACTCGTCGCGAACCGCGGCCGAGACTCGCCCGCGGCCCCCTCTTTTCGTCACGTCGCGCTCGCGTTGCCGTCTAAGCAAGACCTCGCTCCCACCCTTGCAGGCGCGTCCCCGGCCCGCGGGATATGACCGGCCGTATCATATTGTAGCCGCCGTCTCTGCCCGACCTGCCCCACGAAACCCGCTCTCGCCGAAGTCCCTTGAAACCACTCTGCTGCTCGCCCGCACACAGTCGCCAGTGACAGCCTCGTCACGCCGCGCCGGTGTGTGACGCAGGTGCGGCACGCGATATTCTTCCCGCACGCAGCCCGATCGTGCCGCGTGCGCCCTCTCATCGCGGCACAGCACGAACCTCCCCCTTCACACACACGCCGATGCCCGGAGCCCGCCCGGGCGCTTCTCGGCCCTCGTCGTCCTCTCGCCCCCCCTCGCCTCTCGCCGTCCCCCACTCCTCCGCACCCGCAGCGGCGCCATGCACCGCACGCTGCGCTGCCCCGCAGGATCAAGCCGACGACATGCCAGCCGCCCCCGTCACCGCGCCAAAGGTGCAGTCTCGCGCCTCGGTCAGCGACACCCGCAGCGGCGCCATGCACCGCACGCTGTGCTGCCCCGCAGGATCAAGCCGACGACATGCCAGCCGCCCCCGTCACCGCGCCAAAGGTGCAGTCTCGCGCCTCGATCAGCGACGAGCCCGACGACCTGTGTAGCGCCACGGTCCGCTACGTGCGCCTCGATGCCATCGAGACGCACAACCCGTTCGTCACGGACGAGGGCACCGACGCGTACCACACCCCGCCGGGACCTGTGCCCGCCCGGCTACTTACACTCCTCGAGGACATCGAGAACGACCCAGAGCTAGACTACGAGATCGGCGACCGCACCTTTGGCCTGGCGATGGATGTTCTCACTCGCTACATGCGCCGCTGCGGCGACCCTCTGACGGATGAGAAAAAACGATCCGACGCCGTGCTCGGCAGCTTGAGCCTCGCCTGCAAGTTCAACGAGGTGGACACGTTAGACCCGCTGCTCCCATGGAAGCTCCACAATCTTGTGGCCTATTCGAAGACGAGTACGGTTGAGGCCATCAAGGCGATGGAGCTGGAGATACTGCGTGAGATCAACTGGGACCTCTGGGAGCTGCTCTCCCCCGACGAGGCGAGGGGGCGTTCGGAGGAGGGGCTCCGTGACCCGTGGGACCTAGGCGGTCAGATGGCCTACTCTAGCCAGCGCCGCTCCCGCGCCGCTCGCGACGACGAGCACAACGCAGAGCGCGACCTGGCCGTCGAGGCTGAGAACAAGCGCCGAAAGGCTGTAGCAGAAGTGGAGCGGGATGTGTGGCGTGCCATCCGGCCGGATGCTACCCAGGTCGTCCGCTCCCCGGAGACGGAGTGAGCCCAGCGGGCCGCGGCTGGCGTCCTGGCGAAGAGAGAGCGGCGGCTTGTTGTGACGCATAAGTGGTGCGGTCGTCGCGTGGATGAGCGTGCGTGCCGAGTGGGCCGGTATCTGGCTGTGAAACCGCTCACCGAGAGGGGTCATATCTCCTTGTGGTGGAACTGGAACCGAACCGTTCACGATTCCTCACGAAGTCCGGTCCTCGAGAGTCGGTCAGACACTCGGACTGACCAGACTCCAGTACCAGAGCGTGGACCGCAGCGGGGAAGGTGTGCGTGGGAAGTAGAGGGACCGACGCAAGTTAGGGCTGGGAGAACCCTAGCACGCGCCATTTTGGCTGCCTTCCAGCCAGTGCAGCCGTCCTCCGGCCGATGGCTGCGGTGGCTGTGTCCCGGCCATCCGCCCGGCCGCATGATCGCTGTCATACAGCCGTCGCAGCCATCGGCCGGAGGATGGCTGTCGCGAATTCGACCCAGCCTTCTCGCCGCCCCGACACGAGCCCAGGTGGCTCCACTCTCGCTCCGCGAGCCACCACACCCTTGTTCTGGATGGCTGGCGTCGTTATCTCTCAGCCATCGCGTTAGCACGCTTGGTCAGGATCTAGTGAGCTCAGCCATCCTCCGGCCGATGGCTGCGACGGACGCCGCTCGCGCACCTTGAGACCCTCACCGCCGCCCGCGCTCTCTCCCTGCTGCGCAGCGGCGCAAGCCTGCACGAGGGCGAGCCGACGCCGCTGCAGCGCGCCGTGGGCGGCGAGGGCGAGGCGGCGGCGCTGATCCGGCGGGCGGCGGCGCCGTGGTCGCCGGCAAGCCACTCGCTCTTCCCCGCGGCGGCGCGCGCGCGGGCGGCGCTCCTCGTCCTCTCGCTCTACGAGATCCACGAGCGGCACCTTCTCGACTCGGCAGGAAACACGAACGGCATCGCGGCGCGCGACTTCAGCGCGTGCGTGCTGCGCTTCGCGATCACGCGCGAGACGCAGTAAGGGGTAGCTGGGTACGTTCTGTGGATTTTGCGCGCACGGCGATTTCTTTTTCCATTACACTGCTGATGCTGCTTGTCTTTGTTTGCTCGACACTGGGGCCGAAAAAAAGTGTGTTGCTGGGGACGGCACTTGGAGCACTTGAGGAGTGCAGTCGGTAACCGCACATCCAGGGCCGGGGAGCCAGCTGGTTTTCTTTTCCGTGCACGCGGGAGTCGCTTAGGCGGCTCCCGTGGTGTACCTGTCGGTTAGTGCCAGTGCGCGCCAGTCCCGTGCCCAGTAAAGAAAGAAAGAAAACGAACAGCAAACCCCGGACAGCGCCTGACACGTGACAGCGCACAGCGCTGACAGCACTTTCTCCGACAGTCTGACAGGAGAAGTCTGATGACAGGAGACAGGACGTAACTGACAGCAGTAAGCACCGCCTCCAAAAGGGAAGCTGTATGTAGAAGCAACCAACACTCTCCAGCTTGGACACGTACGTGTTGGGCGCGGTCGTTGGATATGTCTGCGTTTCCTTCTCGAGTTTCCTTCTACTACCCGCCACTCACTGCATGCAGCAGGCACACACAACAGAAGAGAAAGAAAGAAAGAAAGAAAACGGACAACCCAAGGGAGGGATGGGAGGACGGCACGCCGCCACCACACAGGGATTTTAAGGAGAGGGGTGTGGTGCGCTAGCCGTCGCCCGCCCTTGAGCGTCCGCCTCTTCCTATCTCTCTTCGCAGTCTCTCGCCGATTCTCGCGCTGCAACCTTCATGCCACCTCGCGGTCGTCCCACTCTCGTCGTTCTTTCCCTTGTCTCTTCTTCTACTGTCGCGTCGCTCTCCTCTGCTTCGTTCTGCGGCGCCGCCGCCGCCTGCCGGTCCCTTGTTCTCGCGGCTTCTTGCGCCTTTCGGCGCAGCTCCGCCCTCCTCGCTGCATATCCTGGCCCCTCGAGTCTATCGAGCTCCCCTCGCGCAAGGACCACATTTCTGACGCCCACTGCTATCATTTGCCACCCAGTCATATTATTGCTCAGGTCCACTCTCTCTTCGAACACTTGTGCCCTCACTGATGATGCCGGCGCTGTGGTCCCCTTCGGGTGGGTGCATCGTGACGGCTGACAACGGGATTTCCACTGGTTCGTCCTCCTCGGAGTCGTCTTCCCCCTCTTCCTCCCGCTCGGCTCTACGTTCAGTACGTTCGGCGTGGCTCACCCTCCATGCCGTGAACAGGCGCTTTATCCACCCTATATTCTTCTCAACAGAAGAGGGCGCGAGTGCAAATTCTTCATGGGAAGCCTGCGGTAAGGAAATCCAAATCGCGACATGCAAGCGCGGGCCGCCTCGGCGCCGTGCACCGCGAGAGAGCCGTCCGCTGGCGGGCGCCGTGCGTGAAACCACCCTCTCTGACGTAGCCGCCGCGTCTCGACTCGGTGATGGCGCCCGCCGCAACCCTGCCCGCCACGCTGCTCGCCGACATCGCCGCCGCCGACCTCGCCTCGCTGCACGCCCACCTCTCCGGCCGGCGGACGCGCGGCAGTCTCAACGCGCGGCTCGACACCGAGAAGCAGGACACGCTGCTGACCTGGGCCGCTCGTCACGGGCAAGCCGAGGCGGTGCGGCGGCTGCTTGAAGCTGGCGCGAGCGTCGGGGCGACGACGGGCGGCGGTGGATCTGCGCTGTTCATCGCGTGCCAGAACGGCCACCTCGAGTGCGTCCGGCTGCTTCTCGAGGCCAGCGCAGCGGTCGACCAAGCCTGGAACAACGGCGTCACGCCGCTGTACATCGCGTGCGAGAAGGGCCACCTCGAGTGCGCCCGGCTGCTTCTCGAGGCTGGCGCGGCGGTCAGCCAAGCCAACACCAGAGGCGCCACGCCGCTGTTCATGGCATGCCAGCATGGCCACCTCGACATCGTCCGGCTGCTTCTCGAGGCTGGCGCGGCGATGGACCAAGCCGACGCTGACGGCTTCACGCCGCTGCTCATGGCGTGCATCCCGGGCCACCTCGATATCGTTCGGCTGCTGCGCGACGCCGGCGCTTCGGTCAACCAAGCCCGTGACGATGGCGTCACGCCGCTCTTCATGGCGTGCCGGATGGGCCACCTCGAGGTCGCCAAGCTGCTTCTCGAGGCCAGCGCGGCGGTCAGCCAAGCCCGCAACAACGGCGTCACGCCGCTGTCCGTCGCGTGCCACAATGGCCACCTCGACGTCGCTCGGCTGCTTCTCGAGGCCAGCGCGGCGATCAACCAAGCCGACGAGCAAGGCTTCACGCCACTGATCATTGCGTGCCAGCAGGGCCACGTCGAGGTCGCTCGGCTGCTTCTCGAGGCCAGCGCGGCGATCGACCAAGCCAAGGAGGGTGGCGCCACGCCGCTGTTCATCGCGTGCCGCAACAACCGCCTCGGGTGCGCCCAGCTGCTCCTCGAGGCTGGCGCGGCGGTCGACCAAGCCATGAACAACGGCGTCACGCCGCTGCTCGCCGCGTGCTACCACGGCCACCTCGAGATCGCCCGGCTGCTCCTCGAGGCCGGCGCGGCGGTCAACCAAGCCCGCGACAACGGCTCAACGCCGCTGCTCGTTGCATGCCACCAAGGCCACCTCGAGGTCGCCAAGCTCCTCTCCTCCTACGGCGCCTCGCGTGCCGCAGTGCCGCCCTTTGGCACACCCGAGGAGGTCGCGAACCGCGACGGCCACGCCGACCTCGCCGCCTGGCTGGTCGCCAGCCGCGGCTGGACGCCGCTCGCGCACCTTGAGACCCTCACCGCCGCCCGCGCTCTCTCCCTGCTGCGCAGCGGCGCAAGCCTGCACGAGGGCGAGCCGACGCCGCTGCAGCGCGCCGTGGGCGGCGAGGGCGAGGCGGCGGCGCTGATCCGGCGGGCGGCGGCGCCGTGGTCGCCGGCAAGCCACTCGCTCTTCCCCGTGGCGGCCCGCGCGCGGGCGGCGCTCCTCGTCGTCTCGCTCTACGAGATCCACGAGCGGCACCTTCTCGACTCGGCAGGAAACACGAACGGCATCGCGGCGCGCGACTTTGTGGCGTGCGTGCTGCGCTTCGCGGTCACGCGCGAGACGGAGTAGGGAGGAGGGGAGCACAGATTGCACGCGTGTTTGACGTCACTCAGACCGCCTCTCGGTGGCGCGCTTGAGGACGTTGCGGCGCTCTCGTTCTCGCTCGGGACGCGAGCGCGCTTGGCTCTCTCACGGTTTGGTGTTAGTGCAGTCTTCACCGTTCTTCGCTCGAAGTTGTTCTTTGTACGCTCCTGCCCTTTTTGTGAGATTTTCCCTCTTTCCCCTGAGCAATCAATGGACAATGCGATCTGCTTTTCTTCTCTTCGAGGCCTTCATGAATTCTGTTAGTGCCAGTGCGCGCCAGTCTCCCGTGCCCGGTCCTGTGCCCAGTGCGGTAGAGCCGTATGTAGTACTCTATGCTGAGGGAGGGTGTAGAGGATGTAGAGTGTAGAGCGCTGTAGAGCTGTAGAGCTGTAGAGCGCTCTGGAGCGCTGTAGAGCTCTACATCCGCCGCGTGACGAACTGCCTGCGTTGTAGAGCGATGTAGAGGCTCTCTACAACGTGAAATCTCTACAACAAACTCTACATCATAAGCGTCGAAGGAGGCACGGTCGCTCTCCAACATGAGGCGCGTTGCACTTGCCAGTGCTGCCCTGGCCTTCTGTCTGCCCGCCCGATGGGTGGCAGGTGCCTCTGCTGCTGTGGCATGCCTCACGGCTGCGACTGGCCGGCGCCTCGGCGCGTCAGCTCAGCTCGGCGTAGCGATAGTGGCCAGCGCAACTCGCCTGGACTCAACGCTCGCCAGGAGCTCCCGCACGCGCTGGCGCGAGGCAAGGCGCATGCAACGCGCAGCAATGCTCGCCTCGCCTCGCGCAAATGCGACCGTCCTCGCAGCCGACAGTCCACAAGCACAGCGACGTAACGGTCTTTGAACGGCGGGCGCAAGGGGAAGTTGCAAGGCCCGGTCAATCGACATCTCCATGGGCTGCGGCACGAGCAAGCCGGGTCTGGCCTACGAGGAGAAGCTCCCCCACAGGCCAGGAGAAGCTCCCCGCCATATACCCCTCCCCCATCGAACGGAGCTGGACTACGAGGAGAAGTGGGAGCTGTGCTACGAGCTGTGGCGCGAGAGCGGCGGCGGCGACCTGGAGCCGGTCCTCGCGAGCGGCGCCGTCGCCCTCCTCGACGCGCAGTGGATCATCAGCCACGCCGAGGCGGGCGGCGTCCTCACCCACCGCCAGGCGCTGCCCGAAGAGGCCTTCCTCTCACTCGCCCACCTCGTCGAGGCGACGAGCGATCGTATGAGTTCGCTTCCCGTCGCCGCGCTCTCTTACCCGTGGCTGACCAAGGACCACCCCGACCCGCGCGGAGCCAACCTCGCCCGCGTCGCGAGGGCGCTCAAGGCCCTGCTCAACGGTTCTGGCATCCCGCGGCTCGGCGTCTTTTGGGACTTTGGCTCGCTGCACCAGCACCCCGACCCCGCCAACGGCGTCATGCGCACCGAGGAGCAGAACGCGCTCTTCAAGCAGGGGCTGGACTGCCTCGGCACGCTCTACTCCCACCCGTACACGATCGTGCTGCGGCTGACCTCCTTCCCGGACGGCCACAAGGCGGAGGACCAGGCCGAGGGCACCAACGTGGCCGCGTACTTTGACCGCGGTTGGTGCTTCACTGAGGCCAGCTGGGCGAGCCTCGCCACCCAGGTCCGGCGCCTACTCCCTCGACCTCGGCAAGATGCGCGCCGGCAAGGAGTACGACTACCGCAGCCTCATCGACGACTGCAGAAAGGACGGCCGGCGCCCTCCGCTGCTGCCGTCTGCGTTCGCGGCGGCGCTGGAGACGAAAAGCTTCACCAACGGCAAGGACGACAAGCCGCTGGTGAAGCAGCTGTACGAGGACGCCTTCGTGGAGCAGTTGGGCAAGGCGACCGCGCTGGACTACGGCTGCCTCGGCTGGGGCGACGCGGAGGCGGCGCAGCTGGCGGAGGTCCTGGCGAGCGGGGCAGCGCCGCGGCTCATGGCGCTCTATCTCGGCAACAACGAGATTGGCGACGAGGGCTGCAAAGCGCTGGCCGCCGCCCTCAAGGAGGGGGCCGCCCCGAGCTTGAAGGCGCGAGACGCCCCCCTCGCCACACGCCCCTCCCCCGCCCAATGCTCATCGCACCTCCCCTCGCGTGCAGACGCTCAGCGTGGACAACAAGGAGGCCGTGGTGGCCGTGTGCGAGGAGCGCGGTATCAGCCTCTGGATGGATGAAGACGAGTACAAGGAAGTCCTTCACAAACTCGCGCATGAGGCCAACACTGAGCGCCGGGGGATTGCCCTTTGAGCACGCCTGCCCAGAGAGGTTAGTCCCCAGGCCCCCCAAGCGATGGCAACCTTGGCAGTCGGAGGGGCCTCAGCACGAACGCGCTTCTTCGGACGAGCAATGCTCTTTTGGCTCAAGACAAAGCCCCTCCACCTCCGAACCCTGAACGAGATGTTGGAATAGAAGCGGAAAGCGCGGCGGCACGGCGCGTGCGGCAGTGAGGGGGCCAGGGGCAGTAGCGGCGCGGTCGGTGGGGAGGAGCGGGCGGCGCGTCGCGCGGCGGAGAGGTGCAGGCGTCGCGGGCTGCCCGGCGGTGCCGCCGAGCGCCGTCGGCGCGGCACGGGCGGAACGCAGACCACCTTAGCGCGCCTGCAGGATTAGGTTCGGGTGCCGAGGGGGGTAGGGGCCTTGTCTTGAGGAGCGCCACCTTTTGCTCTTTCCGTGCCCCGTACAAGCGGCTCAAGAAAACCAAAGGAGTTTTCTTTTTGCCGCAACATCTCTCACCACCAGCGACCACCGGCGACACTAGCGACCACTAGCGACCACCAGCGACCACCAGCGACTACCGGCGACACCAGCGACTACCAGCGACCACCGGCGACCACCGGCGGCGACACTAGCGACGGGGAAGAAAGGGCCGTAAAGCGTAATTGCGCGGCAATCATCTGTGGTATCTGCGACACTGCGAGCTCGCTTTCGAAAGCCTTCGCGAGCTTTGTCTTTTTGAATCACACACACACACACACACACACACACACACACACACACACACACACACACACACACACACACACACACACACA
The DNA here is from genome assembly GCF_000372725.1 of Emiliania huxleyi CCMP1516. Lineage (NCBI taxonomy): Eukaryota > Haptophyta > Isochrysidales > Noelaerhabdaceae > Emiliania > Emiliania huxleyi. Next base: position 284,914 of record NW_005200993.1, on the reverse strand, counting down.
CACACACACACACACACACACACACACACACACACACACACACACACTGATTCGTGATTGCCGCCGTGTCTGACAAGTGTGCTCTGTCCCCGCTGACGTCTGACGAAAACCGGAGAGAGATCTGAATAAGCGCGTGGAAAATATGGCGCTTGTCCGCCCCGCGCGGCTGGAGCGCTCATCTGCCGCCGCCAAACGACATTGGCAGGCCGCACTCAGCCCGTTGCATCGCCTTCGACTTCCACTCTGGAAGCCCTGCCCTGCGCGACACCTCCTCCGCGATCGCCCATGCGTGGCAGCGCCTCGGGTGGCACCTGGTGGAGGTGCGGCCGAAGTGCGGCCGAGGTGCAACCGAGGTGCGGCCGAGGTGCGGCCGAAGTGCGGCCGAGGTGCGGCCGAGGTGCGGCCGAGGTGCGGCCGAGGTGCGGCCGAGGTGCGGCGACCTCTCGGTATCTCTGGGCGATCTCTGGGCAATCTCTCGGCGATCTCTCGGATGGAGGCTTGGGCAGCATCGGACGGCATCTAGGCCCGGCTCGATCTCGGCTAGATCTCGGCGCCAGCAGAGGAGGCGCAACGACTCGCCGTTGTCCTTGACGCGGCAAACCAGCCCCTGGAGCAGCGCGCCTGTCACGGGCAGATCTCGGATCGCCTCGCTGATCTCAGCTGATCTCGGCTGACCTCGACGCCCTACGGGCAGCGCGCCCCGCTCGGCTGCGGCGTTTGGCCGGCGGTACCGGTCGTCGACATCGACGTAGTGGCGCCTGGCGAGATGTGGGGAGATGCGGGGGGGTATGGGGAGATGTGGGGAGATATGGGGAGATATGGGGAGATATGGGGAGATGTGGGGAGATGTAGGGAGATGTGGGGGAGACATGGGGAGATGTGGGGAGATGCGGGGAGATCATCGACGGAGTGGCGCCTGGCGATGGCGTCGAGGCTGGACGGCCCACCCTCCCGTAGCAGCGCCTCGAAGGCGGCGCACACAGGGCCGCGGAAGCTCTCGTCGTGCCTGTTCACAGGTAGAGGTGTGAAGAGACGCCGTCCACACAGGGCCGCGGAAGCTCTCGTCGCGCCCGTCGCGGCCCATCGGGAACGGGTTCCCCAGCGCCGTGCCGCGGTCCACGCGCACGTCGCAGTACCCTGGCGGCGCCGGCTCGACGGGCGTCGCGTCCTTCCCCTGCAGCCGCCCCACGATGACCCGCGCGCCGTGCCTGTTCACAGCCAGAGGTGTGAAGACACGCCGTCCACACAGCCCCACGATGGCCCGCGCGCCGTGCCGAGGCGGCTGGGCGGAGGGCGGCGCCGGCGCCTCCGCCGCCTCCGCGGCGTGCTCGGCGGGTTCGGTGGGGGCCGTCGCCTGTTGAAGTGAGCCGCTGCTGCTAGTTGCGCCTCGCCGATTTGGCTCGGCGGCGGCGGCGGCGGCGGCGGCGGCGGCGGCGGCGGCGGCGGCGGCGGCGGCGGTGGTGGTGGTGCGGCGGCGGAGGCGGCGGTGGTGACGTGTTGGTGGTGGTGGTGGGTGTGGTGGTTGAGGGTGGTGGTGGTGGTGGGTGTGGAGGAGGGTGGAGGAGGGTGGAGGGCGGAAGGCCGCCTCGTCGCTGCGGCTGCGCTTGCGCCGGCCGCCCTCGCGGCTGCCGCCCCGTCTTCCGCGGTCGCGGCTGCGGCTGCTGCTTCGCTTGCGGCTGCGGCTGCTGCTTCGCTTGCGGCTGCGGCTCCTGCTCCGCTTGCGGCTGCGGCTGCTGCTTCGCTTGCGGCTGCGGCTCCTGCTCCGCTTGCGGCTGCGGCTGCTGCTTCGCTTGCGGCTGCGGCTCCTGCTCCGCTTGCGGCTGCCCCGACCCCGACTCGAACCGCGGTGGCGGTCCGGGCTGCTGCGCTCCCGGCGGCCGCGGCCGCGGCTGCG
>NW_005200993.1:276370-282920 GCF_000372725.1 Emiliania huxleyi CCMP1516 | reverse complement strand
ATAGAGGGCAAAAAGATCGATTGCGCTCTTGCCGATCCGCACCTACCTAGGCTCTTGGCACTTGGGTGGCGCGCCCCAGCTCTTCACAACGAACCTGGTTTTCTCATCTTGTGATGCTCTCTCATTTTGACCTCTCTCGTCGAGTACACAGTACACAGACATGAGACTGGCCGCAGCCCCGCTCGCTGGTCGCAGCCGCCGTCAGCTGCACACGCTGCTAGTGGCCAACCGCGGCGAAATTGCGGTTCGGATCTTGCGCGCGGCCGCGGAGCTTGACGTGCGGACGGTCGCGGTGTACGAGCCGGCCGACGAGGCCTCTTTGCATGTGGCGCTGGCTGGCCAGGCGCTTGCGGTGCCGTCGTACCTTGACACGCACAGGATCGTCAGCGCGGCCGCCGAAGCCGGCTGCGACATGCTCCATCCGGGATACGGCTTCCTTTCCGAGTCGGCTGGCCTCGCCGACGCTTGTGATGACCCTCGCCGCCACCCTCGCCACCCTCGCTGCCGCCCTCGCCGCCCTCGCCGCCGCCCTCGCCACCTTCGCCGCCGCCCTCGCCACCTTCGCCGCCGCCCTCGCCACCTTCGCCGCCGCCCTCGCCGCCCCCCGTGCCTCGCCTCCTGCGCCTGTTCCTTTTCTTGCGCGGCTGGCGACCGCCGCCCTCGCCGCCCTCGCCGTCGTCGCCGTCGTCGCCGCCGCCGCCGCCGTCGCCGCCGCCGCCTTGAGGCAGCCAGCGCTCCACCCTCTCCGCCTCTGGGGAGGGCCGTGGCCAGCCGCCGCGCCGCAGAGGTCGACGCCGGCGCGAGCCGTCACGGCTGCTGCTGCCGCTCCTGCGCCCGCTGCTGCTCCTGCGCCTGCTGCCGCCCCTGCGCCCGCTGCTGCTCCTGCGCCGCCTCGAGACGCTGTCGCCGTCACTCTCGCGGCGGCGGCGGCCGCGGCCGCGGCGTTCGGAGTGGTGGTGCCCGCCCTCCTCCTCCTCCTCCACCACCTTCGCCTGCCGCCGCCTCGAGCTCTCTCGGCGGCCCGGCGAAGGCACGTGCGGCGGACGTGGCGGCAGAGGCTCTGGCTCTTCTCTCCGTCCTGGAGCCGCGGAGGAGCCGGGCGCAGCGTGCGGCCGGGCGGCGGCCGCTGCGCCGGCGGTGGGTAGCGCGTCCGCACCAGCCTCCTCCGCCGCCGCCGCCAGCTGTCCTCGCGGCGCGTGAACCTCGACGGAAGCCTCGCGCACCGCAGCCTTCTCGCGGCGCTTGGCCTTCTTTGCCTCTTTGCGCTCGGCCTCCTTGCGCTCGGCCTCCTTGCGCTCGGCGCCCTTGCGCTTCACCCGCTTCTTCTCCCGCCGCCTCTCCTTCCTCTCCCTCTTCTCCCGCTTCGCCCTCGCCTTCTTCGCCTTGGCAGCCGCCTTTGCCTTCTTCTTCTCTGCCCTCCTCTCCATCTTCATCCTCTCTACCCGCTTCCGCTTTTGCTCGACCAGAGCCTTTATCTCCACGGTACTCAAGCCCGCTACGGCCACACCTTTGCCGCTGGCCCTCTCCTGGTCCTCGTCGTCGCTGCTGCTGCTGCTGCTGCTGCTGCTGCCCCCGCCGCTGCCGCTGCCACTGCGGCCGCTGCTGCTTCCGCTGCTGCCGCTGCCGCCGCCACTCTGCGCCATATACACACATATCGTCCACGAGCGAACCGGAGGGGAGCAAACGCCTGTGAAATTTCTTTGCCGCAAAAGCATCCCTACCGACCAATGTCGTGAACCCTGCTGGCAAAAGAAGAAATTGCGCGAGTCCGCGGCCCCCCCATGCTTGACCCAGACGCCCCGGACGGGCGTCTCGCTCTTCCTGACGTCGGCGATCGGCCCACGAACGGCGGTGAGCGCAATCCTCGGAGGCATCACTGCCGGCGCCGTGGGCGCCGCCACGGCCGTCGCCGCCGTCGCAACACGCACTCCGGACGTGCTCCTCGAGGCGGCGCGCACCGGCGGGCCGAGCGCTCTCGCGGACGAGATCGTCTGCCTAGATGCGGAACACAGATCAGCCTGTTCCGTAGCGCTCGAGAGGACACGCACTGAGGCGCGCTCCGCTGCATTCGCAGTGCTTGTATCGCCATTGTTCCCGCAAAGACACAACCCGAGCCCCACGATAACGCACACGGCAGTCGAGAACAGACGGATCAACACGAGGCGCTCGGACGCTGTGGCCCGCGACGAGTTCGCGCGAGAGGGAGCCATCTCGCAGAAAAAAGAAAGAAAACCCCCAATAAAAAATCATGCGCCACTTTTCAGGAGAGCTCTCTCCGCGGCCCCGCGGGCCGCCTCGAGAGGCCATGCAGCCCACACCCTCAGGCGCCGCTGTCGCGGGCAGAAGGGCCGCAGTGAAGGTGTATCGGCCGCCATCTAGAGGAAGCCGACCCGGTCGGGTAGGGGAGGCAAGCGCGAGCGGGTGGAGGGGGCAGTCTCGACCCGCCTACGGCGTTGTGGTGATGGAATGTATGTAAGGCAGGCGATAAATATTGAATATATTGCTCCAATAGTTAGAGAGGCGATCAATATCAATATATATGGCAATAGTTAGAGGAGAGGCTGGGCCTGGGCTGGTCAGGACCGTCAGGTGGGTCCATCCTGGGCTTGAAAGTGGCTCTAAAACTAAATCGTTAAAAACGGGCCAAAATCGCTTCGAAATCGCTTAAACCGCATTAAAAATCGCCTTGAACTCGCGATTTTTTCGATTTCAGCCCACATCTAGGCAATGTTTGGGACAAATGTCGACATTGGTGCTTTTGGAGGTTAAAATCGGCGATCAATATGTCAATATATTGTCAATAGTTAGAGGGGATGCTGTCAATAATCAATATCAATAGTTACAGGGGCGAGAATCAATATTTTTCGCCTGCCTTAAAGGTATGTGGGCGACCTTCCATTGAGTCATAAGCGTCACCGCGCGCCGCCATCGCCCGCCGTGTGCTTCTTTGCCGGTGAGCGCGCGGCGCAGACACCTATCGTCAGAGGGGGGGAGGGTGTCTGAAGCGCGAGCGAGCGTTTCGTCGACCTAGAGCCCGACAGCCGCGACAGCGGCGGCCGGGCCAAGGCGGCGGCCGAGAGGGTGCTGCTCGTCGAGCCAGCGGCTGCCGCAGGCTGGCGACGAGGGGGGTCCGGGACCGCGTTTGGGGGCGGGTGGTGCACCGGCTCGATGCCGGGCGAGCGCAGCGCCCTCCAGTCGGAGCGGCTCGGGCGAGCGAGGCGGTGGCTCTATGGGCGTTTAGAGGGGCGCCCATCGCTTCTCGCCGCTCTGCAACGCTGACTTTGGCACATCGACGATACACCGCTCGCTTATTCTGAGAGCGGATTTATTTTGCAATGACCTGTGGCGTGTGTGTGCGTGACTGTGCCTCCCGCAATAAAATCCACAAACCACCGGGTTCCGTTCTCGTCCCCGCGATTGCCGATACTATCGCGTAGGCCGGTCGGACCCGATTTTATTAAATTTTCAAGTTTAAGCGCAGACCTCAAGACTTGAACGCAAGCATGTTCAGGCCATCTAGAGTGCCGAACAACATCGCACCGGTTCGATTCGCGCATCACGGCCGCGCAAACTGGCTGCACTGCGGCGCGAGGCTCAGCGGGGCGTCCGGACCACTGACTCGGGCGATGTGGTGGTCGAGCGCAGCCTTCTTGAGCTGGAGAGCCGCCGCAGTATGCGCGGTGGATGGGACGTCGGCCAAACCGCGACGCGCAAGCTGCAGGGAGGAGCTACAGCGGCTCCGCTCCTCATGCTGGTTCGCCAAACCGAGACGTTGAGGTCCTCGTACACTCATGTCGCGCCTCGAGTAAGAGCCATCACGCTGCCCAGCGCTGGACCGTCGTAAGGTCCGGCCTTAGGCCAGCTCGCAGCACTGTATGAACTCCGCTGGCGAGCACCATCCCAGGATGAGGCCTTCAAGAGCGCGCGCCAGGGACGTCCGTATGGCAAAATCGGCGTGAATTCGCTATGAAAACGCTTCCAACCCATCAAGAGCGGGCTCAGAAGAGACGATGCTAACCCAGGATCACCAGGGCACCTTAGGGTATCGAAATTTTCCACCCCCCCACCCCCTCCCGCTCCCCCGGCCCGCGCCTCTCCCCCTAACTAACACACCGGCACCACCGCGGACACCCTCACCAAGCCTCTCCCCCCGCCTCGCCGCTCTCGCGGTGCAAGCCGACTCCTGGCGACCGTCCTGGTCAGCGGCCCTTGCCAGGACGGTCCGACCGCCGCGCTCGCTCCGGTGAGCGAGCACTACAGTAGCACACCGCACCTGCACCGCCTGTAGTGGCACCGGCACCAGCCTCCCCAGCCCCGCCTCTCCAACGTCTCACTCGCCACCCTGCTCGCTGCCGCCCCGCCCGTCGCCACTGCCACTAATCTGCCGCTCCGCAGCCCGCTCCACCTTCCCGCCCGCAGCGCCTCCCGTGCCGACGCAGCCTAGAGACAACAGAGCTGGGTCAATATCACCGCGGGAACGCCTCCTCTCGACGTGGGACAGAGCCTCCTCCACAACGTCGAGAGAGCGACGGCCAGCATGGCGCGGCGCAACGTCGCGCGGCAGTGGCCGCAGTGGCTCGAGGCGGGCAGCGCCGGCGACAACGAACGCGGAGCGCGCGGCGACAGCGGTGGCGAGAGCCGAGGGACGTGACTACACCCTCGTGCGCCGTGCGCGCGCAACCTCGTCAGCCAACCACGCGCCGCACCAGCGCCGCGAGCGACGCCTCGAGGCACAACGTGCAGCCGCCGCATCCCCCGCCGCCGCCGCCGCCGCCGCCGCCGCCGCCGCTGCCTCGCTCCGCGGCGGCGGCGCCGCCGCCGCAGACTGTAAGCACCAACAGCCCGCGGCTCGGCACGCGGCGGCCGCCTCCGGCCTGGGGGCGCGTCGGCAGCGCGGCGCGCCACCTCGCTGCTCGACACGCGCCGGACCTGTCATGCGCGGCTGCGCCACCGCTTCCTCGTGCGGCGCCGTCGCCGCCGCCACGCCGGCCGCCTGCTGTGAGCGCCGCGCTGCTCGGCCGCACCCGCCCGTGCCGGCCGCAGCTGCTCTGCCGTCAGCGCCGTCGCCGTCACGGGCCAAGCCGCCGTTGTCGCCGCAGCCACGCCCGTCGGCCTCGCTGCCGCCGGTCCAGCATGGCTGACACCGCCACTACCACGGCACCGGGCAGGGTGAGGCGCTAGAGGGTGAAGGGTGCATAGAGGCGAGGTGAGGCGGCACCTAGGGGCAGTGACCCCCGTGAGCCGGCAAGCCGACGCGCCACTACCGGGCAAGATGGAGGCCGAGCTGCGACCCTCACAGCTCTCGCGGCATGCGTCCAGAGCTCGATTCATCTGCCTCGCCGCTCGCTCGCCGCCTTTTGTGGGACCTAAAGAGAGAGGTTCTGAGCCGTCGGGCGGCGCTGATGGTGGCCCGCGTGGGTGGAGCCCGCGGCAGCTAGGCCGCCTGGGCGCGGGGGGGGTGGTCCGGTGCTTCAGAGGCAGCGTGAGCGACGGGGGGGGCGAAGGATGTGAGGCGGCTCGCCTGCAGCGCCCACCTGCTGGGCCGTCTGGATCTGCGATTACGCCTCGGGAAATGCGAGATCATCCAGAAAATGTCTGCAGACCTCAAACCGATGGCCTCAAAAAGTCGTTGTCAGCCACCGATTTTCCGTGTCGCCCGACCCGCCACCTCACCGGCCCGGCGTTCGGAGGCGTAAAATCTTGGTCGGCCGTTGGGCCGGTGCCATCGGCCGCGGTCGAGTCGACCGTGCCCCGTCTTGGGCACGATGGACATGTGACCGGCTCCGGTCAAGATGTGCCCCGGCATGGCGGATGAGGCTCTCAGGTTGGGCGACGCGAGCGCCGAGAAGGTGGAGCAAGACCTCGCGTCCCCCATGGGCTTGCTCGGTTGGCAGGGTTGGATTTGGGTTCTTTGTGATGCGCCAACTTCAACTTCCGAAACGACTCAACAGGGCCCAAAGACGGGGGAGCGACCGGCCTACGCGATACGCGGTTTCCGATTCCTTTTCCTGTCCCTGACGAAAGCTTTGCGCTCTCCTTTCTAGACATACATAGTTATACCTTAACGCTCAACACGCCCCAAAGCAAAACCCGGCCGTGGGCGTGGCGGACGCTCCCGTCACCGCTCTCCTCACCGCTCATCGGCGCGCTGTGCGACACGTAGGGCAGCGGCGCGACACATGAGACCCCCCCATGAACCAACCCCCCCCCCCCCCCAGCCTGCGAGGCGACGGCAGCTAGGCCACCGCCTCGGACGAGCCGCCCGGGGTGGGCGCCGCGCCCGCCATGCACGAGCGCGCGACCGACTCGAAGAGCCGCTCGATCTCGGGAGCGCAGCGCGTAAAGTTCTTTGCCCAAAACTCGTACCGCGGGTTCTTGATGAGCTCGATGAAGGTGATGAGCAACCCCCACGGGTGCGGCCGGTGCACGATCAGCCGCTCAACGAGGACGCGCGTGATCTGCTCCTGCAGCGGCTCGTCGCGCGCCTCCGAGAACAGGTAGAGGAGGACGCACGAGAAGTAGTGCGTGTGGTTGTTCGGGTAGCGCAGCT
>NW_005200993.1:273898-276270 GCF_000372725.1 Emiliania huxleyi CCMP1516 | reverse complement strand
GAAGGGGGGGGGGGGGGGTCGAGGGGGCGAGGCGGGCGGGGAGGGGCGGAGTGGAAAGGGGGAAGGGGGGGGGCTGGGGGGTGGTGGAAAGAGCGGCGCGGCGGGCGCCTCCATCGGTGCCGAATGAGCGAGCGACGACGGCGCGGCGAGCCCATGCGAGATGGCGTGCACGCCGACGCGCAGCACGAGCGCGTGGATCGCGGCGACGCGGTGGGCGCCGTCCGGCCCGACAAGGCGCTGACGCAAGTCCTGCAGCAGCGATCGCGGCCCGCGCCCCTTGAGGAAAGCGTCGAGCGGCTCGAGGATGCCGGCGGCGGAGAGGGCGGCCGTGTAGGGCGAGAGGACGGTGGGCGGCTGCGACGACTCGGGGAGGAGGTCGACCTTGAGGTTGGGCGTGAAGGGGTCAGGCAGCATCATGTGGCGCGGGAAGGCGGACAGGACGAGGTTGCGCAACTGCACGCAAGTGTGCGGGATGGCGTCGCACAACGCGAGGTGGTAGTCGCACAGAAACTCGGGGAAATCGTGCCTATTCACCGCGAGAGGCGTGAAGTTTCGCTCACGCGCGTGCGCGTTGAGCCCCGGGAAAGCTGCTCACAGCAGCACGAGCAGCACGCGCAACGCGCCGCGGTACAAGTGCTTCGTGGGCGGGGAGAGGCGCGGCGCGGTGAGGTTGGGGTAGAGGAAGGAGAAGAGGTGCCCGAGCAGCTTCTGCAGCCGCGGCCACCCCTTGCGCCCCGGCGCGAGCAGCAGCTTTGGCATGAAGGAGCGGTGCGAGACGAGCTCGAGCCACGCAAAAGCGAAACCGGGGACGCGGGACGGGCGGAGCGCCTCGAAGGCGGCGGCGAAAGCGTAGAGCATTTGTGGCTGAAGCGTGTCGAGCGCCGGGTCGGGCGCCGCCAGCTCAAGCAGCCAGTTGCCAAAGAGGCGCAAGTACGCGCGCTGGTTGAAGGGCGGCGTCGGCGGAGCGCCGGGCGGAGGCTCGTGATGGTGGGCACCTAGACGGACGCACACCGAGTCATCCACGAATGAAGTCAGCAAGCCTGCTCGCGGCTCGTGCTGGCGCGCGCCGCAAGCGTGGTGCGCGTGCGAGCGTGCGAGGTGCGCGACGACAGCGGAGAGCACGCGCACGAGCGCCGCCAGCTGCGCGCGCGCCGTGGCAGCCGTCGCCGCGGGGGTCGTGTCGCGCGCGCCCGACGGCGTCGGCTCGGGCGTCAGCGACTTGAGGATGAGCACGACCAACTTCGAGTAGGCGTCGAGTGGCCCGAACGCGAGCGGCAACCGCGTGCCGCCGTCGGCCGAGCCGTCGGCGTGCGCGGCGGCGATCGCGAGCTCCGTCGTCACACGCAGGAAACGCTCCCCCTATGGACATGTCTCGGACATGTCTCAGACATGTCATGGGCGTGTCCTGGACACGCCACGCGCTGCACCTGCTCGTCCTGCCGCAGCCAGCCCGCCGCCTGCAGCTGCGAGACGAAGCCGCGCTCGTTGGCGCCCTGCTGGCCGCACAGCGAGAGCCACTCTGCCCAGAGCGGCGCGAGCTGCTCGCGCGCGTGTGAGAGCGCGGCGTCCGGTGGCTCCGCGGGGGGAAGCCGGCGCGGAGCGGCCGCTGCCGCGGCGGGCGGCGGCGCGGCGGCGGCGGGCGCGGCGGCGGCGGCGGCGGGCGGCGGCGGCTTGGGCAGCCGCCCGCCCTGCGCGCCGCCTTGCGCGAGCGCGGTGCGGAGGTCATCGAGCAGGCGCAGCAGGCCCTCGGGCGGGTTCGGCTGCTGCGCGAGGGCGGCGAGCGCGCCCAACAGCTCCTTGGCGTCGGTCGCCGCGACGAGCGGCTCGTCGAGCATCGTGCGCCGCACCAGCCACGCGCTGAAGGCGACCGCGTGCGGCGAGCGCGAGGTGGTGAGGTGCTTGGCGAGGCGCGGCGAGAGGGTGGTCATCGCGACCACCTGCGCGAGGAGGAGCGAGAGCACGATCTCCTCATGTAGCTTGCGCTCGTCGTCGCCGGCGTACAGGAGCATGTCAGCCACAAAGGCGGACACCTTTTTGCAGGCGGAGCCGACGCGCGCGAGCACCGACACGTTGATCTGCGTGGCGAGCCGCGCCGCGGCGCCCGCGTTGGCCGCCTGCTCGTACATGCGCTTGAAGACGTTGCCCGCCATCGCGAGGGCAACCTCGTCGCGAGAGGCACAATACGTGACGCACTCGGCCACCCGCGCGAGCAGCGCGTGCACCTGTTTGACGGGGGGCGGTGTGGGAGGGCGGGGCGGGCTAGGAAAGGTGTGTGGGCTCATGCCAAGCGGGCGGCGGGCGAGAGCACCTCATGGCTGGCGGGCAGCGCCCCCATCCCGACGCCCTGCGGTGCCAGCTGGCTGACGTGCAGC
>NW_005200993.1:270750-271364 GCF_000372725.1 Emiliania huxleyi CCMP1516 | reverse complement strand
AGCGCCTGGAGCACGTAGCGCAAGAAGAGGCCGAGCGTGATGTGCGAGACGAGGCCGTGCTGCACGAGGGCGCCGAAGAGCACCGCCGTGGTGCGGAGCGGCTTGTCCGGGTACTTTGGGAAGTACTTGTACTCGTCAAACAGGTTGTGCACCATGCACACGTACACCTTTTGCTCGCGCGACTGCGCGGGCGCCGCCTGGAAGGCCTTGAGCACGCCGATGATCTCGTCGATCGAGGCGGCGTCCGAGTAGATCTTTTGGAAGTAAGAGTTTGCAATCTCCTCGATCTCGGGCGGGAAGCTCGTCGCCTCGCCGCCCGGCATGCCGGGGAGCGGCGCGCCCGCAGCGGCGCCGCCCGCGGGCGCGCCCGCGGCGGGCTCGTCCGTCAGCCCCGCCGGCAGCGACATGCCCGGCCCGAAGTCGAGCGATCCCGCGTCGGCGGGGGCGGGCGCCGCGGCCGACGGCGCGCCGCCGGCGCCGCGGCTCGTGATCGCCGTGGCGGCGACGGGCGCGCCGCCGTTGAAGCGGGTGAGATGCGGCGTCGTGAAGCCGCTGTCGCGCAGCCTGCCCGCCACGTCGCCGGCGCCGGCGGCGCTGAAGTCGACGACGGTGGA
>NW_005200993.1:264207-269089 GCF_000372725.1 Emiliania huxleyi CCMP1516 | reverse complement strand
GCGGCGCGCGAGGCGCAGCACGAGTAGCCCAAATCGCGCATCAGCTCGGCGAGCTCGGTCGCGTCCGCCGCCAGCGCCGGCACCGCGTCGGACGGCGGCGGCCCGCGCCCGTCCTGGTAGGACAGCCGCGAGTCCAAGTCGGAAGGGTCTGCCGCCGCCGCCGCCTGCTCGCCGCCCACGCCGCTGTAGAGCAGCGGCAGCAGCGTCAGCGGCGCGTTCTCCTCGGGGTGCACGGCCTGGAGGAGCCTGACCAGCGCCGCGCGCGCCTTGTCCGCCGGGTCGCCGAGGAAGTAGAGCAGCGCGTGCGCGAGCGCGTCGGGCAGCGCGCCGGCCGCGGCGCGGGTGAGCTCCGCCAGGCGCGCGCGCAGGAACTTGTCGCCCTCGGCGGCCTTCTCCTCGTCGGAGAGCTGCGCGATGGCGAGCCCCAGCGCCAGCTGCTGCGCCACCGTCGCGCGCACCGCCTTGGCGAAGAGGGCGAGCCACTCCTCAGTGAGGGGTGCGGCCGCGGCCAGAGAGGCGCCGCCAATCGCGTCGCCGATGAGGGACGTGGCGTTGGGCCGCGTGACGAGCTTGGCGAACTCTTGCGCGAGCAGCTGGACCTTGAGCGCCGCCTGCGCGGCGGCGCGAAAGTCCACCTCCTCCACCAGGCAGCGCACGGTGAAGGCAAACGCTGACTCGCCGTACGCGCCGAGCAGGTTGTGCAGCTCTGAGACGGTGGCCTTCTGGTTCTTGCGGTTGAGGTTGGAGATGAGCCACCGGATCTGCGCGAACACAACCGAGCCGTAGCCCAGTACCTCGCCCATCGGCGGGCGGGGGCTCACAGAGGAGCCAGCCCCTGCGATTGGGGAAGCGCCAGCCAGAGCACTCTAAAAAAGACGCTTTGGTTCTTCGGTTCCCTGCGAACGCGCACCCCCCCCCACGTATGTGCCGGTCCGGGCTGGACCGAGAGGTGGGTAGCAGGAGTTAGGCACATTAGAACAGGAGTTCGGTCAGAGGAAAAGGTCTCCCTAACTCAAGCTATCACGGCGCCCTACGGTAGGGAGGGGCGATCACGGCGCCGCCCGCGTCGTCGGCCTCGCCTGTGGCGTCGGCCGCCGGGTTCTCTGGCGCCTCATCCTCAACGAGACGAGCCGCCGCCGCCCAACACCTTCGAGGCGGTCCCCCGCTACCGCCCTCACCGCCTCGCTGTAACCCCCGACGCCCGTCGCTGCCGCCACCCTCGCCGCCACCACCCTCGCCTCCTCCGCCTTCCCTCGCCTCCTCCGCCTCCGCCTCGTCGCCTCCGCCTTCGCTTCACCACCGCCAGCACTTTCGCCTCGCAACCTCCGCCTTCGCTTCGCCACGGTCAGCACCTCCGCGCTACCTCGCTCGCCGCCACCGACCGCCACCGCCACCGCCCCTCGTGCCGGCGCCCCTCTCACCCCCGCCGCCGTCATCACCACCCCGTGGCACGTGCGTCGTGCGTGCGTCGCCGACCAAGCTCGCCAGCTCCACCTCTTATACTCCACACAATGGACACACGCCCGAGTGCGGCACGAGGCTCAAGCTGGCTGCCGCCGAAGCTTTGTGGCAACGTCCGCAGCACCAATCTCGTGCCGGCGTTTCCTCTCCCACAGGACGTGGACGGTGTTGCTGCTGACCGCCTCCACCTGAACCTCCCACCAGCACTCCTGGTGAAGGCCAGAGCACTGTAAAAAAGACTGCGCCGGCATTCCTCATCTCTTTCCCGCCTGGGCGGGGCGGTGGGCGGGCACGCGGTGCAGTGCGGCGTGTGTGTGCGAGTGACTGCTACCAGGGACCATGGGCTTGTATTATAGGCGCTCTCAAAAAAAAGACTTCTTTCTGACTCGCAGGACCAGGAGATCGGGCCGAGGGCTCGCCCCGACGGGACTCTGGGACTGGGGCCGGCCGTGTAAGGTGCCTATATGGGCTTCCAGTATCGGACCTTCAAGACATGCGCTTTTGGCCGGTGGCCTCCTCGGACAGGCCGGGGGCCGGGCGAGCCCACATGAGGCGTACCCGTGTGGTACGTGCGTGGAGTACGGTGTCGTGTGTCCGTTAGTTAGCTCCGAGTAGAGGGGGCGTTCTTTCTTTCTATTCAACCTCTCACTCGCTCGTCCGCACCCATCACCGCTCACGGAGTGCTCCGCGTGCCGCACCGGCCGCCGCCAGCCGCCGGCCGCTCACGGTATAACGGATACGGAACAGTGTTACTACTCTACTCCGCAACGTTGAGCTGGATCAAACTGAATAGTGCTCCTGAAAGCCCTCTACAGCTCACGACTAGCAGCTGGTGTGGCTGTATTTGTAGCCATTTTTAGGCTTCAACTGGTCCCAAAATAGTAGCAACACCTCATGAAAATCAGTCAAAAAATCCCCAAAAAACGATCGGCGCCTGCGGCGGGCCTCCTGGGGCTGCGCCCCAGACCCCCTTGACTGGGGGGACCCCCCCCAAGAGCACCCCCGTCGCCCCCGGGGGCCCGTCGACACCCCAGGGCTTTCTCCCAGGGCCAGTGCGCTACTTGCGGCACGGCGCGCAACGCCTGCTCAATACGCGCACCGTACCATGTGCTGCCTGCCGCTATGGAATGCCTGTCTTAAGGCTGCTGCGGCGAAGCGGCGGGCGCGGCATGCCGATGGCAGTCCAGTGCGGACAATGCGGTTGCGCTGAGCCCTGGCTGTCAGGCTGTCAGGTGCTGTCAGGTGATCTGTCAGGCTGTCGGGCACTGTCAGGCGCTGTCCGGGGTTTGCTGTCAGGCTGTCAGACCAGGGCTCAGGCGGTTGCGATGTGTTCTGCTTCAAGATCGTGGCGGTGCTTGGCATGCACTTCTGCGATCCCCATCAGCTCAGCGCAACGAAGCAGCGCAACAAGCTGGCTGCTGCCAACAAGGCCCTATGCTACCTCACGCGCGGATCGTTCAAAGAGGACCAGCGCATGCACAGCCACACAGGCTTCTCTGACGGGCGTTTGTTTGAGCTTGAGGCTATTTGTGAGAACTGTTTGGCTAGACATCGCTGAAGATTGCGCTCAAGAAGCAGCAACAAGAATCGGAAGAGGAGGATGCTGAGGCGGCGATTGCTGAGCATGAGGAGGGGATCGATCCGGATTAGTAGGCGCCCGCTTGCGCGCCGTACTGGGCTGGGTTTTTAGGCATTGTGGGGTTGGCACTCCCATCGACCCTCATGACCTCCTGCGGTCTCTGAGATGGACACCAGTGGGTGTGGGACCACAGCCAGGATACACTCGAAGGCTGGGTAAGCAGTAGAGGTCGATACTCGACGCGTCCCACATGGTCTGTGTCGCTGTCGGCACGCTGTCCTCGACAGGACGTCGAGCGACACCGGTGGCAGTGCCACCCAGGAGTGGTCGGGCGGTCTCCCGTCATGAGAGAGCCACCATGTGATCCGTATGATGATTCCTGACAACCGCCTCAGCCAACTTTTGTCACAGTTCCCGCTCTGAGAGGAGCTGCGGGTCAGTTCGACAGCTGGAGCTGTGTCGCCGGCGTGCGGCGGCCTGCCTCCGGAGGTGCCTCTGAGGTGGACATTTTTTGGTCACCGTGAGAGAACGCGTTCGTATTTTCACTCCGGAACTTCAACTCTGCACGCGCACCGGCCAGGGCTAGCGCAGACCGAGGGGGGGGTCGGTCGGGTTGGCTCGAGGGTCACAACCAACACACCGCACACGCTGCTCGCCGCAGCTGTGAATAAATTAGTATCTCGAAATAAGAGACCAAGCGCCCTCTCCCCGTCTAATCACTCCTCGTCGTCCGAGTGGCTGAGCTCGAGACCGAGACGCTCAGGATTGGGTCGGAACACGAGCTTGTCCATGTCCACGCTCTGGTCGTCGTCGTCCATACGATTAATTAGCTTCGCCGGCGACACACTGTTTGTGTACCCGTTGACGAGCCGCTTGAGCGCGGCCAGAGCTTGTACAAAGCGACGGCAAGCAGGACCAGGCCTGCGACTGCGTAGATGCTCCACATAGATGTGTGGGGTCGGGCTTGCTTGCTCGGGCCTCGGCGAAGAAGTCTCCTTGGCGCTTGGCTGCGTACCACCTTCGTAACTAGTTTTTAAAACCGGCGATTACGAAGCGCCCGTGGCGGTTCGCGAGAAGGAGAGGGAGAGAGAGCGTTTGAGGGGGCTCACGGCAAGGACACCGACCGAGGGGGGGGTCGGTCGTCACACCTCCCGCCGCCGAGAGAGCGACCGACCGGAGGGGGGGTCCGGTCCACCTCGGGGGCAGACCACCGACCGGCGGGGGGGTCCCCACGAACTAGGGGGGGTGGGTACAAAATGACGCTCGTATCACTTGCCTACAATCGCTGTGAATTCCCCAGGGCCTCCAGGGCTCGCACCTCAACCTCTCACAGACCAGCGCACAGCGCCACAGGAGGTATTTTCTTCTCAATAACAAGGCTGTGAACCCAGCCACGTATCGTTGATCACGGTGGCAGCCAGGCCGTGCCACGGCAGACTCTTAGCCCGTGTAAGAGGGCTCTCGCTGATCTTAGACCGCGTAAGCACTCCAGCGTGCCTAGGCACACTTAGACCCGCCAAGCCTCGAGGCTCAGAACTTAGACTACTACCCAACGTACGAGTCCGGCGTCTCTGTGGACTCGGCTCCGTCTGCACACCACTGCAGGAGCCCGCGCCCAGCCACAGCGCACAGGCCCCAGCCCAGCCAGGCCGCCCGGTCCGGCCGCCGCCCGCGCGGTCTGCTAAATAAAAAGTGTAAACCCCTACGCCCTAGGAGCAGAATAAGCACCCCCCACTGCTTCCCGCAGGCGAGAATGGACTCAATTCGAATTAAATGGGTTCGCCCATCTGCCGGCGCCCATCATTCCGCTGCACACCTCCACGCGTCACCGCCTCGCCGTCG
>NW_005200993.1:242606-264107 GCF_000372725.1 Emiliania huxleyi CCMP1516 | reverse complement strand
CCCCGTTCCAAAAAGGCCACCCGCGCAAACCCGTCCACGGCGGCGGCGGCGGCGTCCGCTTCGTTTGGACAAGGCAGCGTGAGCTGCATCCTCGCGGCGCGCTCTCCAAAGGTGAAGGTGCGGTTGGGAGCCGCGCCGCCGCCGCCGCCGCCGCCGCCGCCGCCGCCGCCGCCGCCGCCGCCGCCGCCGCCGCCGCCGCCGCCGCTTCCGCGTCCGCTTCTTCCGCCGCCGCCGCCGCCCGCGGCGCACACCGGCCCGACGGCGGCGCCGCGCGAGAGGGTCGCCTCCCGGAGGGTGAGCGAGGTCGAGGCGGGGGCCGCCAGCCTCTTCGCCAGCTTCTTGCCCAGCGGCTCGGCGCCCCAAGGCGCCTGTGGACGCGTCAGGGACGTGTGTCAGGGACGCGTCAGGGGACGCGCCTCGACCTCGGCCGCCACGCGCGTGGTTGAGCCACACGTTGACCAGGAAGGTGACGCGCTTGCCCTCGCCGCCAGGCGCGGCCGCGCGCGGCGGCGGGAGGGCGAGGTCCGAAAGGGCGCCGTGAAGCAGCTTGCCGTCAAAGACCAGGTGGCGGCCGAATGTGGGCCGGACGACACACGCCGAGGGGACGGGCCCGGAGAGCGGCTCCTACCGTGGAGGTGTCGTGGAGGTGTCGTGGAGGTGTCAGTGGACGCACGCCGCACGGCGGTGGGGCGGTCTCCGTCGCGAGCAGCGGCGACGGCCGCTCCAGCACCAGCGTCGGCGCCGCCGCCGCCGGGCAGGCGAGGTAGGTGACGGTGGCGAGGTGCGGGTGCAGCAGCAGCCCCTGGTCGGCCTGTGTGGGCGCGTCGCGGCGGTGATGGCGGCGGCGGTGGCGGCGGTGGTGAGACGGCGCCAGTGGTGGTGGTGGTGATGGCGGCGGCGGCGGCGGTGGTGGTGGTGGCGGCAGTTGTGGCGTGGCGGCATGGCGAGCCTGCAAGTCGTAGTCGCGGTCCCAGTGCAGGCCAACGTCGTCGGTATCGTCGATGACGACCGTCCACCACTCGGCGCCCGAGCGCGACGGGTCGTACTCCGCGCCGGCCGCGTGATGCGCAAAGATTTGCAACGCGAGCCGCTCGAGCGCCGTTTTCGGCTTCGCGTTGGCCGCCACCCAAAAAGTGGCTCCGGAGGAGAGCCCCTCGCCCGCGCCGGTCGCCCGCGCCGTGAAGACGGCCTCGCAGTCGGCGATGAGCGGCCCGGGGTCGGCGCCGGAGGGCAGCGCGCCGTCAAAGACCCGGGTCGAGAGGTCGATCGATCCGCCGATGGCGGGCCGGCCCTGTTCGTCGACGTTGATGTCCTCGGAGTCAGAGTCGGAGCCGCCTCCCTGCTCGTCGGAGCCGGAGCCGGAGCCCTCAGAGGAGCCGGAGGACAGGCACATGGACCGCGGCAGGTTATTGGCCAAGCTGCACACAGCAGACCGCGCGCACTCGAAGAAAAAAGAAACGGGAGTGCGCGCATGAAAATCCCGTGTGGCGTGCCGTCCTCCCATCCCTCCCTGGGTTGTCTGTTTTACAGTGGCCAGGGGCGGGGCTTGCATTTTTGCCGTCGCCAGTCGCCCCCCCAAACGCTACAGCGGGGGCGGCGGCGGCGGCGGGGGCGGCGGCGGCGGCGCGACGGGGTGGGTGGGGTGTGGGGAGGTGCTGCTGTGTGCGCTGCGCGTGCGCGCACCGCACACCATACTCGAGTACGGCGGGAAACAGACGGCGAGGGGGGCGCGGCGGCAGCGGCGGCAGAGCGCGCGCGCGCGGCGCGCGCGACGGAGGGGCGGAGCAGCGACCGCGCGCGCGGTCGCTGCTCCGTCTGTCCCGGAGCGCCGTCTGCGCGGGGTGCGCGTCAGGAGAGGGGGCAAGCGTGGCGGCGCGGGGACACGCACGCGGCTGTGGCGGCGAGCAGGCGAGCGATCCGTGCGCGGTGAGGCGGCCGGGCGAGGGCGCGGCGGGTGACGGGGGAAGGGAGCAGCCGGGCGACGAGAGGTAGGAGGTGCTCGCCGGCGAGCGCTCCCGCGCCTGCGGAGGGGCAAGGCCTGAGGGCGGGCGGGCGGGCGGGCGGGCGGCGGGTGGGGGGGGATAAACGCTGCGCCGCCCCCGCACCAGCGACACCGGCCGCGGCTCGCCTCCACGCGCCGGCTCGGAAGAGGGGCTGTCGGCGGCGCAGCAGAGCGGCTCGCCTCGGCGCTCGAGCCGCCGACAGCCCCACTCCTCGACGTGACGGCCGCTCCCGGAGCCAGCCGGTGCGCGCCCGACCCACGCCCCCTCTCGCACCCCTCCGACCCCCCCTGCGCGGCGCACCTATCCGCTGTGCGCCGGCTCGAGCGCCTATCGCCAAATCGCGACGTTTGAGCGCAGCGCACGCGTCCCACACGTCACGCGCGCGCAGGAGAGCGTGCGGCACAGCTGTAGCGTGTACTCGCCGAGGGCATCGCGCCGAAAACCCCGCGCATTCCGCCCCAGCAGAGGCTGCAGCCTCTGCACAAGCTACACCACTGTAAGAATGGTGAGTACTTGGGGTTGAGTGGGCTTGCTTGCTCCCTTAGCCGGGAGCAAAAATGCAAGAATTTATTCTTTCTGTGCATGTTCCATGTAGGTGGGAAAATCATCTCTTCCCTAGGTAGGTAGCGGGGAAGGCAGAATCGATCGCCATCCAGAAGTGGATACGACCAAGGCACCTGGGCAGCGCGAGGAGCTCGAGAGCGATGGATCGGGCTCTCTAGCGCCCTGCTAGCGCCACGCCGGCGGCACCGGCGCTCGAATCCACACGAGTGCCGGTCCGCCTTCCCCACCCGACCCGACCCGCACATAAACGCCACGGAAGGATGAATGTAGGCACAAGTGTTCACCGTGCCCTTAGTGACGAGAGACACGCTCTTTTGCAGCGCCGAACCCTGAACGTAGCAGGCCCCTCCCACCATGTGAGCGACCTAACTCTCCGGCGCGCGCATCATCTTTCGCCGGTAGCATTGCCTGCAGCTCGGCCGCCGCGGCTGTGAGTGTCGGCCGGGAGAGAGGGGAGTGACAGTTTGGGACGGCGACAGCCCGAGTATGTTGAGTCCTGGCTCAACAACGCAGGGTTCAAGAGGGGGTGGTCCGGCTCACAAGTCCGGCTCACGCGCCTCGAGCTGACCGATCTACCGCACTGGTCACTTCCGCCCCCTCGCTCCCAACCCATCCACCCCGCCCCGGGCCGCGCCGCGCGATCTCGGGCGATCTCGCGCTATCTCGGGCGATCTCGGGGCCGCGCCGCGCTATCTCGGGCGATCTCGGAGCGTCGCTCGCGCGGCGTCACACCTGCTCAAAAAGGAAGGAGGTTGGAGGCAGGAGGTCACGCCCCATCCAGAGCGCCGTCGTCGCCGGGTTTTTGGCCCCCGGGTCGTCGCCCGACGGTTGCTGCGCGGGGCAGCAGACCATCGGACGGCGCGACGACGCCCCGTCCGGCACGCTCCCCCCTCCACTCGGCTATTGCCGCACGAGCGCCCTCAGCGGCGGAATTTTTCCCTCGCGCTTCCTTGGGCCCCCGGCAACGCCGACGGACTTCCCGTCCCCCCACCTGCGCCGCAATGACCGCCGTGATTGTCGGCGCCGCGCCCCTTGGCGCCCGTGCATGTCCCGCGTGCCCGCCCGCCAAGGCTGGTGCCAAGGCCAACTCAACTGCCAAGGCTGGTGCCAGGGCCAAATCAACTGCCTGGCTGGTGCCATTTTTTTTCTCACACATGGCTGACCGGGCGGCGTCCTCCCAAGATCCTTTCAGCGTCTTTGACATTCCGCCCGCTCGCTCCGACAGCGAGAAGCCGCCGTGGCTCGTCGGCAATCAGACAGCCGAAGCCGACAGTGAGAAGCCGTCCTATAGCCTGCAGCCACCCGTCTGCAGCAGCGAGTCCACCTCGGGCGCGGTTTATAAGGAGGGTAATACTCTGATCTGTTCCGACCGTGATCACATCGAGGACGAGGTGTCTGTCGACCAGAACAGCCCGCCGCTGACGCTGACACTACTGCTGGACGACGACGACCTGCTAGCCCTTGTCCTAATGGCCCTGTCCTGGACTGGAGGGCCGACGGGCTTGCTAGCCGCTGGTGCAGTCTGTCGACGCTGGAATGACGCCGCTGGCTCGAACCATCTGTGGAGAGAGCTGTGCCGGCGCGACTACCCGGCGGCCGCGTCGCTGAGTGCGGTCGCCAGCTTCCAGAGCGTTTACGCGCGCCTCGCGCGGCCGACGCAGCGGAGACGGCCTCCGCCGCTCGAGCAGTACCAGTTCCTGGTGCGGATCTGTGCGGGCGACGCGGTGCTGCTCGACGTCTGCAAGCCGCTCTCGGCGACGCCCTACCCGGCGCTCGGCCGCGAGCACCGCTACGTGCACGCGCACATCGACCTGGCCGCCGGCGCCGTGCCAGAGGCCGCGCTGGAGAGCCAGGAGGCGCTCGTCGATTTCCTGGGCGAGATGGAGCCGAGATGGAGATGAAGCCGAGATGAAGCCCAGATGAAGCCCAGATGAGGCCTAGATGGAGCCGAGATGGAGCCAGGAGGCGCTGGTTGATATCTTTGGGCGTTCTGCGCGCGGGCCCCAGCGGCTCTCTAGGACACGGTCGCGACGCGTCCGTGGCAAGTCGGCTAGGCGAGCTCGCGGTGCGAAACACACGACGAGAGAGCCCGTGGCGGCTCACCGTCAGTGCCTTTCGCAGCTCCGACCAGCGTTGCGCGCTGCTGATCGACAGCGGCGTGTCGGAGGCGCCGCCGCACACTCCCAAGATAGCTCCGAGACTCTGCCGAGATAGTGTGTGTGGAGAAGTGGACCTTACCTGACCTTACCTTACGCAGGGGTGCGTGCCGACCGACTATGCCGGCGGGCACGAGCAGCTCGAGTTTGGCGACTTCGAGACGCGGCTCTTCTCGCTCGACGCCGAGCGGCTCGCGCTGCGGGAGGGCGTCGAGCTCAAGGCGAGATCACCCCGAGATCATCCCGAGAGCACCCGAGATCATCCCGGGATTATCCCGAGATCACCCATCACCCGAGATTAGGCGGGCGCCGACCTCGCCTTTCTGGTGGTGCGCACCCCGGCGCCCAGTTGGGACGAGGGCTGGTACCTCCGGCCCGAGCTCTGGCTCAAGGCGCGTGACGGGGCGATTCTCTGTCCTCACACACACACACACACACACACACACACACAATTGTGGCCTGAAATCGCAAGACGGCCGGTGGACAGAGTAGGCACGCAGTCCATCCACACCGCTCGCCCCTGAGCACCGGGCCTCGACTCTTGGCACTGTCATGAATGCTTTGGGGAGAGTGGAGAGGCGGGGGGACCGCCCGGCCCTTGCCCCACACTGGCGTGTGGAGAGGTGTGTGCCTCACCTCACTTGGGGCCTGCTAGGCACACCTGCGGCCGTACCTTAAGGCGCCGCGCGAGCTGGGCTGGGCGCTCGAGCTCTTGCTCGAGGCGAGCGGCTGCGAGGCGGTCGGCGACCCGGTGCACGGCTGGGCACAGGCCGGCCGGCTCGACGGCCAGCTCCAGCACGAGCTCTTCCTGCAGGCGCTGAACGAGGCGCTCACAATGCACGGGTGAGTCACCCGGTGAGTCAGCCAGGTGATACACTGTGGGATTCCCTTCGGATAAGTCGAGACAGCTGACGCTAGCCGTAAAAAGAAAGAAAGAAAACAGCCAGCCCAAGGGAGGGATGGGAGGCCCGGGTCTACGCAGTTTCTCACCACGCAGAGGCTCCGCACGGAGCACGGAGGTCGGAGCTCTTCGCGCCCTCAAAATGGCCAAATGGCTCCCAGTACCTCTTCGATCCGAGCCTCCGCGCTGTCTCTTCAATCCGCCAATGCTTCACAATGTTCGGCCAAATCGCGTGGATGGGGCGTGGTCAGCCCGGACATCCCCAAGCACACGCGCGGGCGACGGAATACTTCTTCTACTTCAACCGAGGCCCGCAGAGGGTTCTGGGCGTCGCCGCCCCCGGCTGGGCGGACCACCTCGTGCACGCGTGCGAGGAGCGCCAGCTCGAGCTAGTCAAGCCGTACATGTAGATTTGCGGAGCGTATGCGGCCTGAGCCCTCTGGCAGCTTGACAGTGAACCCAGACAGCGCCTGACACGTGACAGCGCCCGACAGCCTGACAGCTTTCTTACAGCACGACAGCACGTATCTGACAGTATGACAGCCGAGAGTCTGCCATGCGAGACGATCCGGTGCTGTGAGACCCAAATCTGACAGCCTGACAGCTGTCCGACAGCCCCCGATAGCACACAGTGGGATTGACAGCTGTCTGACAGTGACCGCACAGAGGAAGGGAATGCCTCATTGGCAGTCTGCGGTGATAGTCGGACAAAAATTCTTGGCCGCCAAATTCTTTTTTCCGCTCTTAAGATTCTTTTTTCCGCATTGCGCTCCTAGGTAGCGAGGAGTACAGCCAGGGGTGTGTGGATGGCGCTTCCGCACGAGGCCCTGCTCGCGTCGCGGAGAGAGAGCTCGCACCTGAACGTCTTCCACGGCGGTGGTTTCAGCGAGGCAATCGCTTTGCGCGTGCGGGACGCAGCGTGTGAGAACGGCGTCGAGGTGACCATGCACAATCTCGTCGACTTTGAGGCCTTCAGCGGCGGGCCGGCGCAGTCCTCACCCGCCTTGCTTTTGATCACCACGGTCGAGGACGAGCAGCCGTGCCCAGCTTCAGCAGCTTGCCTCCGTTTCCTCCGACGCAAATCGCACGGCCCCAAGACGCTGGACGGGCTTCAGTTCGCGGTGCTCGGCCTTGGCGACTCGAACCTCCTCGCCGTCGCGTGGCGGCGCGTGGACTGCTTTGGAGCTCGCGACTGCAACCAGGCGGCTGAGAAGGTAGATTCGTGGCTCAAGCACCTCGGCGGCACGCGCTTCTGCAGGCGCGGCGAGGCCGACGACCGCACAGGCAACACTGAGATCGACGGGTGGCTGGAGAGGCTGTGGGCGGCGCTCCGGCTGAGCGGGGGTGCTGGTGTATGATCACGCGGTGGTCCGTGAGCGCGAATGTCTTTATGGGTTTGTGCGTCGGGCCGGACTCTCTGCACGGTACTGCGTGCGAGATATCTGTTATATCGGTGTGCTTTTATATCGATCTCGACACTCTCGAGAGAACGAGAGACCGAGATACACACACACACACACACACACACACACACACACACACACACACACACACACACACACACACACACACACACCACACACCACACACACACACACCGCTCACCCACGCGCAACGGGCCTTGCACTTTGAATGCCGTGGGGCTCCTGTCGTTTTAGACGTGGAGACGCGAGGGTTGCCCCCCCTTGCCCCACCACCTCGTGTGTGTGGAGAAGTTTACCTTACCTACCTAGAGACCGAGAGTTACCGAGAGACCAGAGTGCAGAGAGAGCTCTAGGCCGCGTCGCGCCGTGTGTATCTCTCACAACCAATACGCACGTGATGTTACTAATCAGAGATCGGCCCGGGGGGGTTCGGCTTGTTCGCGCTCGAAGGTGTAGATCCTCGTTCTCCTGTGAGCTGAGACAGCTCACTACCACTACAAGAGTTGCTGCGTTGCTGCGCGAGCCGCTCTGTCCGCAGCCTGCGCCGGGCCGTGTGTGCGCACTGCGCCGCTCACACGTTCACCAGCTCGGGGAAGTTCAGGAAGAGGTCGTCGCGCTCCATGACGTCGTTGCCGTCCTCGGGCGTCCACAGGAGCTCCGCGGCGAGCAGGTTATCCTCGACGCTCACGTCCGCCGCCAGCGCAGAGATGGCCTCGCGCAAGTCTGCGGCGGTGGAGACCGACGGGAGCTCGGATCCCTGGCGGAGCAGCACGACCAGCGTGGCCACCATGTACGTCGGCTGGCCCGGCGCGGACCGCGTGAGCGCGCCCTGCTCGCTCTCCCACTTGGAGCGCTCCTGCACGACCAGGCGGTTGTACGACGTCTCGACGTCGTTGGTGAGCAGCCCCGCCGTCGTGCTCTCGGTGCGGCCGGCGAGCCAGTCCTTGGACGAGCGCAGCATCGCGAGGCACGAGTCGGAGCACAGCCGCTGCAGGCCCTCGTACGACTGCGTCTCGGCCGACCGCGCCACCGACTGCAGGCGGCCGTACAGCGAGTCGTTTCGGTCGTCGCAGTAGCAGGCGACTTGCAGGCACAGCGCGGCGCCCGCCTTGTCGGACGCCTCGATCCCGCGGGCCGAGCGGAAAGACGTGAGGGCGGCGCCGCCGACGAAGAGGAGCAGCAGCGGCGCCGGCACGCCAAAGCCAAAGCCAAACGGCGAGAAGCCGTACCCGAAGGGCGAGAAGCCGAAGCCGCCGAACCCGAAGGGCGACATCGGCGGCGCGACGTAGACGTTTGTGCTGCCGCCGTAGCCGCCGCGGTACCCGCCGCCGCCGCCGCCGCCGCGGTATCCGCCGCCACCACTCACCCTGCCGCCGACGCGGCCGCCACTCCTCGCCGCAGAGGCGGGGAGCGCCGTCGCGAGGGCGGCGGCGGCGGCAAGGCCGGCGGCCGGCGCCGACGCGAGCTGCATTTGCGGAGCGACACGCAGCGCTGCCGCGGCGGGCAGCACGGCGAGGAGGAGGACTCGGAGCGACTTCATGTGTATGTGATCACCGATAAATAAAAGAAATTGCGCGAAAGCAATCCACCCCAGTGTCACAGTCCACCTGTGTGATGCACGCCCTGCGAGCGGGGCGGGGTGCGCACTGTCCCTCTGTGTTCGTGTGCGTCGCCCATCTCTCCCTGGAGATGACTGCTCTATTTATTTATTTATGTCAGTGGAAATCCAGTTTTGTGTCTGTCACGATGCATCCGAAGGGGACCCCAGCGCCGGCATCATCCGTAGAGGCACAAGTGTTCGAAGAGAGAGTGGACCTGAGCAACGACATGACTTCTCGTACTTCTCCAAGAAGCAGGGTCACATCTCCCTCTCGACATTCGAGGCCGAAATCTCTGCCGGCACGCTGGCGGCTTGCGAGGCGGTCCACCTGCGCTCGCTCCTCGCGTCGCTCGGCTACAAGCCCAAGGGCCCGACCATCATCAAGATCGACAACAGCCGCGGCTGCGAGTGGTGCGCGGCGCAGGCGCACCCGCTGCGGGCGGGTTGACGTTGCCGTCGTTGGCCGGGTCTGGCATGATCACCACCTCCTCGTCGAGGGTCAGCCCCCCGGCGTGGTTGTCGGTGGTGGGGAGGAAGACGGAGTCGCCGCGGGTCACGTTGTTGTCGAGCGTAGCCTTGTCCGACTCGTCGGGCGTC
This sequence comes from Emiliania huxleyi CCMP1516, assembly GCF_000372725.1. Classification (NCBI taxonomy): domain Eukaryota; phylum Haptophyta; order Isochrysidales; family Noelaerhabdaceae; genus Emiliania; species Emiliania huxleyi. The sequence continues at coordinate 254,862 of NW_005200993.1, read as the reverse complement.
TCGTCCGCGGTCACAGGCTCCGGCCACGCGCCCTCGATGTCCGTCGGGGTGAGGTCGGAGGTAGGAGCACGGTACTCGATGCCGTTCCAGAGCTCGTTGACGCAGAATGTCGCCTGCGTGGTGGTGCCGATGTGCCCCTTGCGCGGACCCTCGGTGATGACGTACTTCCAGCCGGGCGAAGTGCGCGAGATGCCGAGGAAGGCCGCCATCTCGCCCGAGCAGGACGAGTAGGATGGAAGCGCCGATGTACGGGCGAGGCAGCGCGGTGACGAACGAGGTGAACTTGACCCACAGCCCGCCGCGCGCCCGTGCCTCCGCCGCATTGCGCGCCGCCGTCTTGGCCTTGAGGATGGCGGGCGTGTCGGTGGGGTTGGAGTCGGGGAAGGTGTCCTCGACCTGGTCGGTGCCGACGCCAGCGACAAAGCCGCCGACGATGCCGTCCGGGTCGAACGTGCGGGTGACAGAGTCGGCCAGCGCCGCCCGCACCTCCTCGTGGTCGGTCGCGGTGGAGTCCGACTTCTTGAAGGGGTCGTGCGGAAGGGTGCGGCCGGGGGACTTGGCGCACACCTTCTTGTACGAGGACTGGGCCATGCGCACCTTCGTCTCGTGGTCGATGCGGTCGGGGAGTTCCTCGAGCACCTTGTGTGAAGGTCTTCAGTGACCACTCACAAGCTGTTCCAAGGCCCGACAGAAATGTACTGTCAAAACTTTGTTCAAACAAAAGTCCTGGCCCGCGGCCCCCACACCCACAATGACTATCAATCCAGGCTGCGGGTGAAGGGCAAAACCGCGCCGCTGCAGAACGGTTTTTGCAAAACCGCGCCGCAGCGGTACGAAACTGCGCAGATGCAGTCCAGGGGTGGTAAGGACACTATGTGTGTGTGTGTGGCCGTAGACTAGACGGCTGCGCGGTCGTCGGTCTTCAACAGCCCCCCATCCTCGCATCGGGTAGCGAGGCTGAGGATCTGAAGAAGCTAGACGACTCCTACATCTCCTACTATCGCGCGCACAATTGCGCAGCCTCCTCAAGGGTGGAGGACGAACGTACAAGTGACTCGGGGAGCTCCAGGAGCGCCCATACTGCCGGTTGTCGACTACATTTGATGAAGGGGAAGTCGGCGTTTCCCCTCTGTGCCGTCCTAGGCGGTGTCGTTCATGATCTCCTTGCGGAACGACTCGAACTCCTTGCGCGGGAGCGGCTTGGTGAAGAAGTCGGCGAAGTTCTTGAGGCTCTCGACGTACTCGACCTTGACCTCCCCGGACTCGACGAGCTCGCGAATCTTGAGCTCCTTGTGTTGAAGACCGACGACCGCGCAGCCGTCTAGTCTACGGCCACACACACACACATAGTGTCCTTACCACCCCTGGACTGCATCTGCGCAGTTTCGTACCGCTGCGGCGCGGTTTTGCAAAAACCGTTCTGCAGCGGCGCGGTTTTGCCCTTCACCCGCAGCCTGGATTGATAGTCATTGTGGGTGTGGGGGCCGCGGGCCAGGACTTTTGTTTGAACAAAGTTTTGACAGTACATTTCTGTCGGGCCTTGGAACAGCTTGTGAGTGGTCACTGAAGACCTTCACAGTTGGTAGCGGCGGGGCAACGATCCCCGGGACATTACGACAACATGTCGTCGACGGACAAGCTGGTGATTCCGGCCTACAAACAGAGCTCCGAGCGGGAGTTCAACGAGTGGTTCCGCAACCTGCGGACCGCGGCGAAGCAACACAAGTACCTCCTCGACATCATCGAGGTGGGCACCATCCGGCCGGGCGCGGAGCGCGAGGCCGAGGCGGTCGCGCTGCACGTGCGCTACAAGAACATCGGCACTGCGGACGGCCTCATCCCGGCCATGATCGACAAGTTCTTCAAGGACCTGTCGGTGACTCTGTCGCGCCAACTCTACGGTGCGCTGCAGAACGCCGTCAAGGACGACGACACGCTCGCCGAGATGTTGGCGGACGAGGACGCCGACCACTACGACGACATCAAGAAGGGCATCGCGGCGATCAAGTCGCTCATCGAGTCGGAGGACACGAACTCCAAGAACGTGCGCACGAAGGCGCTGCGCGCGGATCTCGAGAAGGCGTACTCCCCAGACGCTCTCAAGGACCTCACGTCCGCGAGCCTCGCCAAGTTCAAGACGGGCATCGAGCAGGCGAACAAGTTGCTCAAGGACTCCCAGTGGCACCTCCCCGACGAGGTGATCGAGGAATACATCCTCGACGCGATCGCCGCCAAGGGGGCCACGCTCGGCGCAAACATGCGCGTGCAGATCGGCATACAGCGCCAACTCGCCGCGCAATCGGGCAAGACGTACGGCCTCAAGGCGTCCACGCTCGCGATGCAGGGCATCCTCGACCAAGACAACGCGGACCGCGCCAACGAGGCCAAGGCGGCTGCGCAGGCGGCGTTCGAGGCGGAGATTGCCTCGCAAGGCGTGCTCAAGGAGAAGCTCGCGGCCGCCGAGTCCCAGGTCGCCGCTCTCCAGGCGCAGATCAAGTCCGACAAGGGCGGCGGGGACCGCGGCGGCCGCGCAGCCGCTGGGCGCAAGCCGTGCCCCCACTGCAATGGGTTGCACGGTGGCAAGTGCATCGGCGACCTCATCTGCAAGGGGGTCCCTGTCGCCAAGGTGCTCGAGGAACTCCCCGACCGCATCGACCACGAGACGAAGGTGCGCATGGCCCAGTCCTCGTACAAGAAGGTGTGCGCCAAGTCCCCCGGCCGCACCCTCCCGCACGACCCCTTCAAGAAGTCGGACTCCACCGCGACCGACCACGAGGAGGTGCGGGCGGCGCTGGCCGACTCTGTCACCCGCACGTTCGACCCGGACGGCATCGTCGGCGGCTTTGTCGCTGGCGTCGGCACCGACCAGGTCGAGGACACCTTCCCCGACTCCAACCCCACCGACACGCCCGCCATCCTCAAGGCCAAGACGGCGGCGCGCAATGCGGCGGAGGCACGGGCGCGCGGCGGGCTGTGGGTCAAGTTCACCTCGTTCGTCACCGCGCTGCCTCGCCCGTACATCGGCGCTTCCATCCTACTCGTCCTGCTCGCGTGCCTCATCCCGGTCTACATGGGCTCGCCTGCCTCGATCGGCACGCCTGTGGCCGACGCCGTGGACGAGCCCTCGAACATGGGCGTGATGGTCGAGTCCGTCACCGCACTACCCCTCGAGCTGTCCACCGGGCCGGCGACTGGCTCAGGTGGCGGAGCAGAGTACGCCATCGAGGAGGACCCGCTCCAGCCGATCTACCGCAAGGTCGCGGGCGACATGTTCCGCGCGGTGAATGACATCGACGTGCCCAAGACGGTCCCGCTCGTCCTCTCGTACACGTGCATCATGCTCGCCATGTACGTGGCGCGCATGGACGCGATGCAGGCACACGCGCTTGTCGGGCATGTCAAGGTCGTCGACGCGTACGACATGTGAAGGTCTTCAGTGACCACTCACAAGCTGTTCCAAGGCCCGACAGAAATGTACTGTCAAAACTTTGTTCAAACAAAAGTCCTGGCCCGCGGCCCCCACACCCACAATGACTATCAATCCAGGCTGCGGGTGAAGGGCAAAACCGCGCCGCTGCAGGACGGTTTTTGCAAAACCGCGCCGCAGCGGTACGAAACTGCGCAGATGCAGTCCAGGGGTGGTAAGGACACTATGTGTGTGTGTGTGGCCGTAGACTAGACGGCTGCGCGGTCGTCGGTCTTCAACAGCCCCCCATCCTCGCATCGGGTAGCGAGGCTGAGGATCTGAAGAAGCTAGACGACTCCTACATCTCCTACTATCGCGCGCACAATTGCGCAGCCTCCTCAAGGGTGGGGGACGAACATACAAGTGACTCGGGGAGCTCCAGGAGCGCCCATACTGCCGGTTGTCGACTACATTTGATGAAGGGGAAGTCGGCGTTTCCCCTCTGTGCCGTCCTAGGCGGTGTCGTTCATGATCTCCTTGCGGAACGACTCGAACTCCTTGCGCGGGAGCGGCTTGGTGAAGAAGTCGGCGAAGTTCTTGAGGCTCTCGACGTACTCGACCTTGACCTCCCCGGACTCGACGAGCTCGCGAATCTTGAGCTCCTTGCGCAGGATGTGCTTCGTCTTGTCGTGCATGACCGGGTCCTCGGCGACGCGCAGCGCGGCCGTGTTGTCGATCTTGATGATGGTCGGGCCCTTGGGCTTGTAGCCGAGCGACGCGAGGAGCGAGCGCAGGTGGACCGCCTCGCAAGCCGCCAGCGTGCCGGCAGAGATCTCGGCCTCGAATGTCGAGAGGGAGATGTGACCCTGCTTCTTGGAGAAGTACGAGATGATCGCGGTGCCGATCTTGAAGGCGCAGCCGGAGGTGCTCTGGCGGGTGCACCAGTTCGCGTCGGAGCAGCCGAAGAGCTTGGGGTCGGCGACGCGCTCGTAGTGGAGGCCGAGGTCCTGCGTGCCGATGAGGTAGATGAGGCAGCGCTCGGCGGCGGCCTCGATGTTCGCGTCGGGCCAAGCCATGCAGCGCGCCAGCTGCGAGACGGTGTACTGGATGTCGGGGCGCGCGTTGGTGGCGAACATGAGGCTGCCGATGAGGCACTGGCAGCGCTGGAGGAGCTGCGGGTCGGGCGCGGTCTTCTTCTCGGCTGCGCTGATGACGATGGACGGGAGGTCCTTGTCCGCGGGCACCTTGTAGCCCGCGTGCGTGACGCCTGACGGGAAGAAGCGCGCGCGCAGCGTGTCGATGTACTTGCTGGCAGACAGCTTGAAACCGGTCTGCGTCTTGGTGATGTTGAGCCCGAGGAACTCGTGCACCTTTCCCTCGTGGACCTTGAGCGGCTTGCCGACGTGCTTGTTGAAGTGCTCGATGTACTCGTGCGCGAGCGCCCTGCCAGCGGTGGTCCCGGAGTGGAAGATGCCGAAGTCGTCCACGTAGATGACGACGATGAGTTTCGTGCTGTTGCGGGTGAGGACGAAGCAGCTCGGGTCCGCCTCGGACTGAACGAGCCCAGGAAACGCCTTGTTGATGGACTTGACGTGGTTCCACCAAGCGTTACCTGCGGATGGTGCGCCGTAGAGGTTGCCGACCTCGCACACCATGTCCTTCTCCTCGCCGGTGATGGGGTCGATGTAGCAGTACTCGGGCTTGCCCTTGAGCCCCTTCGGCATCTCGCAGTACCAGGTCTCGCCCTCCCCGCGCTCCGCCCAGGTGTACGCCATGGGCTGGTCGCACGTGATGAGTTCCATGTCCTCCTGCGCGGCCACGTTGAGCACGGTGCGGGTCGTGCCGTAGCGGACGACGCTCGCGAAGGTCTTGGTGAAGTCGACGCCGGGCCGCATCAGGTTGCCCATGACACAGCCGCGCCACTTGCACCGGCCGTCGGACTTCCGGGAGGCGATCTCCTTCAGCGGGAGGACGCGCACCTTGGCGGGGCGGCGCATGGGCTTGAGCGTGCCGTTCTGGATGAGGCCGAGGAACTCGGTGTCATACGCCTTGTACCACGCGTCGCGCAGCTTGGGGTCGCGGATGTTGGCGATGTCCTTGTAGTGCTTGGGCACGATGTTGTCCGGCATGGGCATGATCTGGCCGTCCACGCTCGACATGTACGCGACGCACTGGTCCGTGGTGTTGCGGTAGACCGACGACGATGGGGATGCGGCCGCCGCAGCCGCCCAGATGCCGAAGGGCGTGGCATTGGCGGCGAGGCGGGCGTTGAGCATGTTGTTGTACTCGCCCGTCGAGACGCCGCCGCGGCTGCGGGTGGTGCGCGGCGCAGGCGCACCCGCTGCGGGCGGGTTGACGTTGCCGTCGTTGGCCGGGTCTGGCATGATCACCACCTCCTCGTCGAGGGTCAGCCCCCCGGCGTGGTTGTCGGTGGTGGGGAGGAAGACGGAGTCGCCGCGGGTCACGTTGTTGTCGAGCGTAGCCTTGTCCGACTCGTCGGGCGTCTCGTCCGCGGTCACAGGCTCCGGCCACGCGCCCTCGATGTCCGTCGGGGTGAGGTCGGAGGTAGGAGCACGGTACTCGATGCCGTTCCAGAGCTCGTTGACGCAGAATGTCGCCTGCGTGGTGGTGCCGATGTGCCCCTTGCGCGGACCCTCGGTGATGACGTACTTCCAGCCGGGCGAAGTGCGCGAGATGCCGAGGAAGGCCGCCATCTCGCCCGTGGGTGAGACACCGTTCGCCACAAGGTGGGAGGGCGACTTGACGATCATCTTGCACGCCCACGGGTAGAACATGTTCATCTTGGGGCGCTGCCCGGTCTTGAGCTCGTACGCTGACTTGCCGGTGTCGCGCACGGCGAAGGTGGCGTTGGCGATGGTGGCCGCGTACACCCAGGCGTAGCCCCAGTACTGGTAGAGCTGGGCGGCGCCATGCCCCCCTGCGCGTGCCATCATCTCCCGCACGATCCTGCCGCAGGTAGCGTTCGCACGCTCGCACGCCCCATTCTGCCACGGCTCGTAGGGGCAGCTGTTGCGGAGGGTGATGCCGTACTTGAGGCAGAGCTCGCGCACGGCGCTGGAGTTGAGGACGACCTCGTTGTCGCAGAACGCAACTCCTCCGCGGAACGTGTGGCCGTCCTTTCCCTCGTTCTCGGCGAAGTACTTGCGCAGGTAGGCAGGCGTCTGGCCCTTGGTCTGCAGGATGTACGGCGTGATGGTGCTGGTGTGCTCGTCGACGACCATGAGTGCGTAGCAGTGCCCATCGACGCCTACCACACCCTTGGGCGACCAGAGGTCGTAGTGCGACGAGCCCCCGAAGCGAGTGGCCAGTGGCCGGCCGGTGCTGCGCCGCGCGTGGTACTTGGCGTTCGCCTGCAGCGCGGCGTCGTCGAGGCCCTCGTTGCGGTCCATCTTGGAGAGGTCTGGCACGCCGTCCGCGATCTTGCTGAGGTCCTTTAGCGCGTCGCCGGAGATGCACAGGGCGTGCCGCCAGAAGGTGCCATCCGTCGGGCGCCGCCCCGGCTTGCCGCGCACGATGGCCTTGGCGGCGTTGGCGCCGACGGATGCGCCGAGCGGCATCAGGTGGATGTTGAAGTCCTCCCCGAAGTAGATGGTCTGCCCGGAGGGGTAGTTGAAGCGTGGTGGGCAGAGGTCGAAGCGGACCACGATGTTCTGCGCCTTGCACTCCTTGACGCTGACGAGAGGCATGGCGAGTCCGGGCGCGTACAGCGCGTTCACCCACTCGGTGTTCACAACCTTGGTGTCCTGCGGCTTGGTCGGGTCAGCCAGCGCGAAGGCGTACGCGGTGCCGACGCCCTTCGCCTTGAGGTAGTCGTTGTTTGCGCAGCGGATGTAGATGGGCTTCTCGGGCTCGCGCCACCCGTGAGGGAAGTAGTCGGGCGTCGGGAACATGTTCATGCCCGCCTTGGAGTCGACGCCAGCGGCATACGATCCCGGCATGTTCACACCGGCGGTCGTGTCGTACGCGTCGACGACCTTGACATGCCCGACAAGCGCGTGTGCCTGCATCGCGTCCATGCGCGCCACGTACATGGCGAGCATGATGCACGTGTACGAGAGGACGAGCGGGACCGTCTTGGGCACGTCGATGTCATTCACCGCGCGGAACATGTCGCCCGCGACCTTGCGGTAGATCGGCTGGAGCGGGTCCTCCTCGATGGCGTACTCTGCTCCGCCACCTGAGCCAGTCGCCGGCCCGGTGGACAGCTCGAGGGGTAGTGCGGTGACGGACTCGACCATCACGCCCATGTTCGAGGGCTCGTCCACGGCGTCGGCCACAGGCGTGCCGATCGAGGCAGGCGAGCCCATGTAGACCGGGATGAGGCACGCGAGCAGGACGAGTAGGATGGAAGCGCCGATGTACGGGCGAGGCAGCGCGGTGACGAACGAGGTGAACTTGACCCACAGCCCGCCGCGCGCCCGTGCCTCCGCCGCATTGCGCGCCGCCGTCTTGGCCTTGAGGATGGCGGGCGTGTCGGTGGGGTTGGAGTCGGGGAAGGTGTCCTCGACCTGGTCGGTGCCGACGCCAGCGACAAAGCCGCCGACGATGCCGTCCGGGTCGAACGTGCGGGTGACAGAGTCGGCCAGCGCCGCCCGCACCTCCTCGTGGTCGGTCGCGGTGGAGTCCGACTTCTTGAAGGGGTCGTGCGGGAGGGTGCGGCCGGGGGACTTGGCGCACACCTTCTTGTACGAGGACTGGGCCATGCGCACCTTCGTCTCGTGGTCGATGCGGTCGGGGAGTTCCTCGAGCACCTTGGCGACAGGGACCCCCTGACAGATGAGGTCGCGAATGCACTTGCCACCGTGCAACGCATTGCAGTGGGGGCACGGCTTGCGCCCAGCGGCTGCGCGGCCGCCGCGGTCCCCGCCGCCCTTGTCGGACTTGATCTGCGCCTGGAGAGCGGCGACCTGGGACTCGGCGGCCGCGAGCTTCTCCTTGAGCACGCCTTGCGAGGCAATCTCCGCCTCGAACGCCGCCTGCGCAGCCGCCTTGGCCTCGTTGGCGCGGTCCGCGTTGTCTTGGTCGAGGATGCCCTGCATCGCGAGCGTGGACGCCTTGAGGCCGTACGTCTTGCCCGATTGCGCGGCGAGTTGGCGCTGTATGCCGATCTGCACGCGCATGTTTGCGCCGAGCGTGGCCCCCTTGGCGGCGATCGCGTCGAGGATGTATTCCTCGATCACCTCGTCGGGGAGGTGCCACTGGGAGTCCTTGAGCAACTTGTTCGCCTGCTCGATGCCCGTCTTGAACTTGGCGAGGCTCGCGGACGTGAGGTCCTTGAGAGCGTCGGGGGAGTACGCCTTCTCGAGATCCGCGCGCAGCGCCTTCGTGCGCACGTTCTTGGAGTTCGTGTCCTCCGACTCGATGAGCGACTTGATCGCCGCGATGCCCTTCTTGATGTCGTCGTAGTGGTCGGCGTCCTCGTCCGCCAACATCTCGGCCAGCGTGTCGTCGTCCTTGACGGCGTTCTGCAGCGCACCGTAGAGTTGGCGCGACAGAGTCACCGACAGGTCCTTGAAGAACTTGTCGATCATGGCCGGGATGAGGCCGTCCGCAGTGCCGATGTTCTTGTAGCGCACGTGCAGCGCGACCGCCTCGGCCTCGCGCTCCGCGCCCGGCCGGATGGTGCCCACCTCGATGATGTCGAGGAGGTACTTGTGTTGCTTCGCCGCGGTCCGCAGGTTGCGGAACCACTCGTTGAACTCCCGCTCGGAGCTCTGTTTGTAGGCCGGAATCACCAGCTTGTCCGTCGACGACATGTTGTCGTAATGTCCCGGGGATCGTTGCCCCGCCGCCACCAACTGTGAAGGTCTTCAGTGACCACTCACAAGCTGTTCCAAGGCCCGACAGAAATGTACTGTCAAAACTTTGTTCAAACAAAAGTCCTGGCCCGCGGCCCCCACACCCACAATGACTATCAATCCAGGCTGCGGGTGAAGGGCAAAACCGCGCCGCTGCAGAACGGTTTTTGCAAAACCGCGCCGCAGCGGTACGAAACTGCGCAGATGCAGTCCAGGGGTGGTAAGGACACTATGTGTGTGTGTGTGGCCGTAGACTAGACGGCTGCGCGGTCGTCGGTCTTCAACAGATCGCGTCGAGGATGTATTCCTCGATCACCTCGTCGGGGAGGTGCCACTGGGAGTCCTTGAGCAACTTGTTCGCCTGCTCGATGCCCGTCTTGAACTTGGCGAGGCTCGCGGACGTGAGGTCCTTGAGAGCGTCGGGGGAGTACGCCTTCTGTGAAGGTCTTCAGTGACCACTCACAAGCTGTTCCAAGGCCCGACAGAAATGTACTGTCAAAACTTTGTTCAAACAAAAGTCCTGGCCCGCGGCCCCCACACCCACAATGACTATCAATCCAGGCTGCGGGTGAAGGGCAAAACCGCGCCGCTGCAGAACGGTTTTTGCAAAACCGCGCCGCAGCGGTACGAAACTGCGCAGATGCAGTCAAGGACACTATGTGTGTGTGTGTGGCCGTAGACTAGACGGCTGCGCGGTCGTCGGTCTTCAACACGACACGACCGCCGGTGTGAACATGCCGGGATCGTATGCCGCTGGCGTCGACTCCAAGGCGGGCATGAACATGTTCCCGACGCCCGACTTCTTCCCCCGCGGGTGGCACGAGCCCGAGAAGCCCATCTACATCCGCTGCGCAAACAACGACTACCTCAAGGCGAAGGGCGTCGGCACCGCGTACGCCTTCGCGCTGGCTGACCCGACCAAGCCGCAGGACACCAAGGTTGTGAACACCGAGTGGGTGAACGCGCTGTACGCGCCCGGACTCGCCATGCCTCTCGTCAGCGTCAAGGAGTGCAAGGCGCAGAACATCGTGGTCCGCTTCGACCTCTGCCCACCACGCCTCAACTACCCCTCCGGGCAGACCATCTACTTCGGGGAGGACTTCAACATCCACCTGATGCCGCTCGGCGCATCCGTCGGCGCCAACGCCGCCAAGGCCATCGTGCGCGGCAAGCCGGGGCGGCGCCCGACGGATGGCACCTTCTGGCGGCACGCCCTGTGCATCTCCGGCGACGCGCTAAAGGATCTCAGCAAGATCGCGGACGGCGTGCCAGACCTCTCCAAGATGGACCGCAACGAGGGCCTCGACGACGCCGCGCTGCAGGCGAACGCCAAGTACCACGCGCGGCGCAGCACCGGCCGGCCACTGGCCAGGCGAGAAGCCTTGCGCTGCCATCGGTCAAGGCGCAGCTGGACGAGACGATGCGAGAGGAAGGCCGGCGGCTTTTCGAAGCGCAGCACGACCTGCGGCGCCCGGCGCGCTGATGCCGACCACTGCAGGGTTTGTTGTCGACGAGTACTGGATTCTGTTTTTCTTGTTTGACTTGGCGATTTGAGAGTCGCGCACACACTGGCCAGTGTGCTCCTCGCTCGCTCCCCGCTCGGCTCGGTGAGCTGTCGCCCACCAGCGCGCGGCGACCGCGCGCACACCACCAGCGCGCGGCGACCGCGCACACACCGCGCCCGCCGGCTCTCCGCCCTCCTCACCACCCGTCGGCGCTGTCCGCAGGCATGTGAGGCGGAACGGCGACCGCACGGCGCGCGCGGGTGTGGAGAACGTGATCATCTGCTGCCGACGCGATCGACCGCCGGGCTTCGGCCCCTCGCCGGCGCAGCGCCGGCGAGGTCCTGGGTCATCCCCGGGCGGCGGTCCGGGCGGCAGCAGATCTCTGCGCCGCCCGCATCCTGTTCGTGATCAGGGCCGAGCGCGCGCCCGCGCCCGCCGCGCCCCGCACGCAGCCACATCCTGCGTTCTGCGGCGGCAGCGGCCTTATCTCTCTCTCTCCCTGCTCTCCCAAGCCGTGCGCACCGTCGCCGCGCGCGCGCGCCGCCGCAAGCTGCCGGGCTGACGCTCGTCCCCGTGCCCCTGTTGCGCAGGCAACACCCGCGCTCGTGCGGACCGCACGACCAGCTTCCTGCTCGCGCCGCCCTCGCTGTGGCCCGGCGTCTCCGCCGGCGGCTGGTGCGTCAAGGTGATGAAGAGCACCACCAAGCCTGACGTCACCACGGTCAAGTTCAACGACTCCACGGTGACCTTCTCGTTCGCCGTGGTTGCCTCATGGAAGCCCGTCTCCTAGAGAGTCGGCGCCATCGCTCTTGCCGCGCCGCGCGTAGTGCGCGTCGCGCGGGTACCGCACTATTAGGGCACTATTAGGGCCACTATTAGGCTCTCATAGTGCCCTAATAGCGCCCTAATAGTCGCTATTAGCCCATCTCATAGTGGTGTTCTAATAGCTCCAGACGTTATGAAGCTCAGCTATTAGCCCCTCTGAGCTAATAGTAGCACTATTTGAAATCGCTATTAGCCCTTTCTTCATTATGAGGCTAATAGTTTGACCAGTGCGCAACTCGAACGCATGATACTTACAGCTGTCAGCTGTTGTCTGTACAGAGATGCCAACACCCCCCACAGGCAGAGCGCTGCTGCTGCTGGGGGGGGGGGGGGGGGGGGGTCCCACCATCAAAACGCTGCTGCTGGGGGGGGGGGGGCCGCCCTGGGCTTAAGAGTGCATGGGGGGACCCATTAACATGGGGGCCCTCAAGAGGACTTTCGGCAACAACCTTTCTTTTAGTGGTGGATTTTCCCCACACCTCACGCTCAATTCCTTAGTCGGAGGCCTTTTGGAGCTCCATTCCCTGCCATCTGGAAGGCCAACATGCCGGGAGAGACGACGGACTCATGCTGGAATCCGCCCCCACCGAGGGACTGGCACACCAGCCACCCTCGTGGGCGGGAGCATCGTCATCATCGGTGGGTACATTGTCACACGCTCACTCACCGATATGAATCTTCTCGACAACGGAGGCCATGGC
>NW_005200993.1:185659-242506 GCF_000372725.1 Emiliania huxleyi CCMP1516 | reverse complement strand
CTCGAGAGCCGACGGGTCGGGCAGCGCGCGCAGCGAGAGGCGTGCGGGCGCCGCCACGGACGGCAGCGTGGATGGCCGCGGCCGCGTCGCGCGCGTCTGCCGCTTGCTGCGGCGCTTTCTCTCCCCGGCACCGGCCGAGAGGCGCAGAGGGGAGGGAGGGGGGCGGTGTGGAGGCAATGATGTGCCGGCGCGAGTGGGACTAGGAACTCACTCGTGTAGAAGTACACGGACACGCAAAGGGTCCCCACCTTGCAGCCTTTAGGAGGTAGGTAGGTAGGTAGAAAGGTGAAGAAAACGAGGCTTAAGAAAGAAAAAAGAAAACAGAATATTAGCCACACCGAGAGGACGCTGACGAGCGTCTGCACCTACCCCGGGACAAACACACAACACGTATATGCCTCTCCCAGTGCGTCCTCGCTTCTCTCGCAAGTGGTGGCGCGCGCACGCCGTTGCGCTCCACGACACCTGGAATCTCGCCGCCCTCGGTGCGCTCAACGTCGCGCACGTTGCGTGGTGGTCTGGTGCAGCGGCGACGCCAGAGGTGCTCTCCCGGCTGTTTCTGGCCGACGTGACGTACATCGTGCTGGATGTGGTGTGGCTTGTCGGCCTGCCCGAGTGCGTCGGCGCCTCGGTGTGGTCGACGCTCGCGGCGCACCACTGCACGATCGCCTGCTGCTCGCCAATCGCGTTTGGGCGGCCCGTTCTGATGCGGCACATGCTGCGCTGCTGGCTGGTGGAGGTGTCGTCGTGGAACCACGTGGCGGCGCGCAAGTGGGAGTCGCGGCTCTTTGAGTGGATCAACAAGCCGCTGTACTTTGCCACGCGCTTCATCGGCTTCCCGCTCTCGTACTTTATCTACCACAGCGAGCGGGCGGCGCTCTCGCCCGCCGAGGTGCTTGCCGAGTCGCCGCTCCGCATCCACCTGCCGCTGTCGATCGCCCACTGGGTGCTGTACGGGCTCATGCTGCACTGGGGCTACAAGCTGCTGCTGCGCCCCGCCGCTCCGCCGCCCGCCAGCGACGAACCGCCCGCCAAGCTCAATGGCGGCGCGAGGGAGGGCGGCGACAACGGCGACAACGGCGACAACGGCGACAACGGCGACGATGGGCTCAGACAACGGCGGGGCGGCGGGGCGGGCGAGATAACGGACATCCAGGCGGCGGCCCTCGCCTCGCAAGCGCTGTACGCCTCGGCCGTGCTCGGCGACTGAGCGCGCGTCGCGACGTCTGAGGAGGCCTCTCAACTGTGTGCGTGTCAGAAGGGGGGCGGGACGGAGCTTCTTGGCGCAGAGACGAGTGGTCTCCCCGCCCCCCCTCAGCGAGGAGCGGCTCGGGCTGGCTTCAGCTCGGCGAGAGGGCGATGCCGAGCGACAGGAGCACGCAGGGTGCTTTATAAGGACCCGCCTCCGGTCGTGTGCGCGCATGCACCGGACCCGCCAGCGCCGCCGACCACAATCCACATCCGCGCGGACAGCCTGTCGCTGAATCTTGCATGACGTTATAACATCTGCGGGAGCTCCACAAACCAGGTTAGTGTCCGTAGCCATTTTTTTATTTCTATGACAAATTGCCTCTTCAACGCAAGCGCCTACCCCGTACACATATGTGCATGGAGATGTGCCATGTGCGACGGGCTACGGCACCGACGCACTCGCCGCCCGGATCCGCTGCACCTGTTTCTGGCACGACAGCGCCGCCTCGGGCTGGCGCAGCGCCGCCATGCAGACGCCGAGCGAGGCCCACGCCTCGACGTCCTCCATGCCGCCTGGCTCCTCGTCGATGAGCGCGTCGAAGAGGAGCCCCGCCTCCTCGTACCGCTCGAGCTCGAGCAGCGCCAGCCCCTCCCGCCGCCGCACCGCCCGCCGCTCGTCGGCCGCAGACGGCCCCGGCGGCGGCGCGAGCTCGAGCGCAGCCTGCAGCGAGACGAGCGCGGCGGCGTGCTGCCGCTGCGCCGCCTGCGCCTCCGCGAGCGAGACGAGGGCCGCAAAGTCCCTCCCTCGGCTGAGCTCGACGGCAGCCTCGAAGCAGCGCTGCGCGTCCGCGTGGCGGTCCTCGGACGCGAAGTTGTGGCCAAGCTGGCTGTGGCTCTCCGCGTCGCGCGGGTTCGCCTCGATCGCGAGCTGAAGCGCCTAAGAGGAGGACGGTGTGCACCGTCAAGAGGAGAGAGGCGTGGAGAGGCCTCGAGACCTCGAGAGCCGCAGCGCCGCGCTGCTGAGTGCGAGGTCGGCGGGCCGGCGGCGCGGCTGGCTGAAGAACTGCGGCTTGGTGCCGGCGGCGGCGCCGATGGCCTGTGGGGAGCTCGAGGAGAGGTGTATAGGTGGCGTCGGGCTTCGTCTCGGACGTGCCTCAGACTTGTCTCGACGTGTCTCGGAACCTGTCTCGTCGTGTCTCGAACGTGTCTCGCATCTCGCCTGCAGACGGCCGGCGAGGAGCGGGAGGGGGGCGGCAAGCAGGAAGAGGACGAGGAGGTGGCGCACGCCTACTACGTGTGTGGGAGTGAAGAGAGAGAGAGAGAGAAGAACAGTGCACTTTTCAGGTGCCGCGCGCCGCGCGTGACGGGTACGCCGCAGTGCGGTAGCCCTCCCGCATGCAGCAGCGCGCCTGTCCTCGGGAGGACCGCTCTTACTACCACGAGGAGTGTGATCGCGGCCCTGCCTAGTGCAGCAGCGCGCCGCCCCGCTCGCAGACAAGCGTCTCGCCAGAGTGCTCGAACCAGGTGCCTCCGCCCGCGTACGAATCGCTCGGCGAGAGGGCGACGTTCCTGCAGGCAGGAGCATACGTCCAAGGCAGCGCGAGCACTGCCGAAGTGGAGTGTACCCACAGCATCGCAGGAGTCCGAACAACAGCCCAGTCTGTCTCCCTCCGGCATCTAGCGCGCTGCTCATCGTGAGCAGCGAAAAGTCGCGGTGGATGGGCAGCGCGTTGTGGCCCGAGGCGGCGTCGTACTGCACGACGAGCGCCTGCGAGCACGCCGCGACGGCGAAGGCGGGATCGTCGTCCGGCGGTGGGCGCGCGGCAAGGCGAAGGCAGCTCATTCTCGCCATGGGGTGTCCCACTGTGAACCAGTATGCCGTGTATGATCTCAAAGTGGCAAGATGAGCGCACGCGTGGTCCATACTCTCTGTCCATCGCGCCGCTGCACCTCGTTGACGCGGAGGTGTGACGCTTCGAGGCCAAATGCGGAGGCGGCGGCCGGGAGCAGCGTGCTCCGCAACGCGCCGTTGAGCATCTCCAGCGCCGCAGGCATGTCGCTGACCTTGACCTCACGCGTGTAGCCCGCGAGAGGGTAGCGGCTGTCCCAGCCGCCCGCCGCGCCGTGCAGCAGCATCGCGTTTGTGAGGGCGCCGCACTCGGACTCGGAGAGGAGCGGGCCTTCCGACTCGAGGAGCAGCGGCTGATCCGCGCTGTAAAGCGTCTCCGAGACGGCTCCTGCGGGAACAGGATGCGCCGTCCATCCAGCGGCGTACTCGCCGTCGCCGTCCGAGGCGCAAACGGCAAAGGTGGCCTCGGCGGCCGCACACGACGCCGCGTGCTCCTGCAGCAGCTTTGCCTCGAGCGACCCGATCTTCTGTCGTGGCGGCGCCCGGCCCCGTCGCTTGCTGCTCGGCTTGCGCGGCTTTTTCGGCTGTCCAGTGCCGCCAGGGTTCGCCGCCCGCCCAAAGCCGCGGCCGGCCATCATGGCTGCCGGCGACACACGCAGCGGCGCGAGGCGGACATTGAGCGTGGCTAGTGCCACGAGTGCTGCTAGCAGCATATACATTGGGTGGGTCCCCAGAAGGCTACTAGCCCTCTGGGCGCCCGGCCGCGCGGCGAGCCGCAGCGTTTCTTTTCCCTTGTCGTGCCAGTGTGCTGTGAGAGAGGCTTGTATCTTAAGAATTCTTTTCCCTTTCGATTAATCTCTTTTTACACAGTTATTGTTTTTTTTTTTGTTTGGATCGCACCCATGTTTGTTTCCCGAGGAAACTCCGTCCGCGAAAATCGTCAATTTCACGGGCTCTGAGCCGAGTCTGAGGCTGGTTTGGGCCCAAATTCAGCCGACTCTCGGCAAAATACCGGGTATTTTGCGGGTACCTGGAAAACCCTGGGTATACCATGTAGATACACGTATGAGGTCCGGCGGGCGCTTCGTCTCCGGACCTGGCCGGCCTCGCGTCTCGGGCTCCCAAGCCGAACGAGTGCCAGGAGATGATCGACGAGCTGCGGCGGCGCGGACATGAGACCGAAGTCAGCAGAGCCGCTAGCCCGGCCGCAGCCACTGACCTCGTGACAGTTGCTAGCCAGGCTGCAGTCGCCACCCGCAAAGGTGCCTCGACTGGGACAGCCAATGCTTTGCCACATCGAAAGCAAGTCGGCTTCACACAGCTGCAGGAAGCGGTAGAGATTGGCTCTGTGGAGCCATCGACGCGATCTTCGAAAGTACCCGCTCTGGCAGCGGCTCCGCCGGCACGAACAGGACCGACAGCACCGCCGGCACCCCCAGCGAACGCCAGCGCGGGTGCGGGCGAGTCGCATGGGCAGGGCTCTGACCGTGGCTGGCGCCAATGCAAAAGCCACTGCCAACAGCTAGCCGCCGCCCTTTCTGCCATCACCGCCGTCTCTTCGTCTCGGGGATCGTCGCAGGGCACCTGTTTTTTGGCGGAGTATCCGCGCATCATTTATCCCAATCTCAGCCGCCTCTTTCGCCTCCCATGCCGTCAGCGTCACTGCTGCTGCCGCCGCCGCCTCACTTACCACCGTCGCCGCCTCCTCACTCGCCGCCCACACAACCACCATGGCCATCGCCGCCGCCGACGGCACCTTCGGCCTCTGAGGTGGTGGCGGAGATCAACGCATTATGGCCGAGCAGGTCTCCAGCTCGCCCCCGTGGCGTAGTGGCGTACGTGCTGGATAATGGTGGCGGCCCTCATAGCCAAGAGGAGCTGAACAAGTACAAGGATGTGACTGGGACTCAGCTGTGGGCGCGAGTGGGGCAGCCTGTAAGCGGCGTGGTAGCCGTCTCTGCCGCGGACCGCATATCCGTGAGCATTATCAACTACCTGCATCAAGGGACGTACAGACCCGGTGTGATCTTCAGAAGCGGGGTCATGGGTCCAGCCTTGCGCCGGATCGGTGAGCAGATGATCGAGTACACATACATGCCGATGCTGGTCCTCCGCCGGGCCGCTGCGCTAGAGCGGATGAATTGTTGCTACCCGCACGACGGCGGGAGCAACGGGTTCAATTGCTTGCGCCGGGGGGGTGACGTGCACTGCACTCCTGGGTGCAGGCCCAATGCTCTGCGTCACGTCCCGCTCGAGACCTGCCTGGCTCACTCGGATGGCTTTTGGGGTTACAACGAGCTCGTTCTCGACGTGTGGCGAGACGGAGGGTGGGGAGCAGGAGCGGCGCTTGCGCACTTTGTCCAGGCGGTCGCGATTGATTCGCGGGCAAGCCGTGTCACTTTGGCGCTGGCTCGCGCCGTGCAGGACGCCGCTAGCGTCGCCGGGCTCCCCCTGCCTCTCCTCGAGTACAATCCCGGCAATGCGGCGGCGCCATTCCGGGTTCTGCGCGCGCTGCCGGCTGAGTGAGGCGCTTGATGTTAGAAAGTCTGCAAAACGACAAAGTGCACAAACACATCGGTGTGCAAAAAAAATGGATAGTGCATTCTTACTCGACGAGCGGGGACCCGAGGGACCATGTGGAAGACGGCTAGTGCTAGTCCCCCATCGGGAGGACGACCCCGGCTAGTCGCCGACCACACCCACAAAGAACCCTGCACAAAGATCGCAAGGGCGGGGGCCTGTTCCTTTTTACCCATCTCACAGTAGAGAGGTGTCCGTTTTTATTTATTCTAGCTTGGGATGTCCGTTGTATTTATTTATTCCTAGCTTGGGATGTCCGTTTTATTTATTGCCTTTTTACTCATCTCACAGTAGAGGTGTGCGTTTTTGTTGATCGCTCCTCTTCACAAACCCCGCACGGGCGGGGGCCTGTTCCTTTTTACCCATCTCACAGTAGAGAGGTGTCCGTTAGTAGAGAGGTGTCCGTTTTTATTTATTGAGCCCGCCGGAGTCTCCCGGGCAATTTGTTCGGTGCCGCGCCAGCGGGCCTCTTGATGAGCGAGTCGTGCTTCGCGGCCGTCGCCGCGATTCCCGTGCCGCCGCCACGGAAGGTGGCACGTGCTTTTGCGAAGCCCACTTTGCGGCCTTTGCCGCTTGCCCACCGCTTGGCTTCGTCGACGGGCGAGTGCCTTACCATCGGCACTCGCCTCGGCGTTACTCGAAGCTGCGAGCTCAGCTGCGGCCACAAGAGCGGCCTGCTTGGCACGCAGCTGCGTAATCGTCGGCCCGCGTGCGCGGCTCTTCACGGCCTGTGCCGGGGAGTTGGCGTTCACGCGCTCAATCATCATCGTCATGGCTGTGTGCATGCTTCTCGCTCGTGCGTCCTTGGAAGTTGTGCGCCTCCTTCTCCTATGAGCTCGTATGCCACGTCGCCGCCTGTGTTTGGGTTTCTATGTTTGCGATTTGGAATTTGGTATTTGTCCAGCTCTTTGTTTATTTATTTATTTACTCGACGAGCGACGTGGGTCCCGTCGGCGCCCGCGGGCCGCTCTCTCCAAATCGTGCACATCATACTCGACACATAACCCGTCACATAGCAGCGAGCCCCCCCACGTGCCACGAGCCAATATGGCTCCAAGCTGCAGAACATGTGCGGGCCAGCGCCTATGACGCTCAAGGAGTGAGGCGCAAAGCGCGCCCCGAAGAAAATTTTGAGGGTTGTGGAGGGCTAGATGCGATCTCTATTAAGAGTTTGACTCACACGTAGGAACCACTCGGCCCACCCACAGGCCCAGTCTCAAGTGGCAGCGCTCCACGCCTACCCAGCGGCGCGCTCCGCGCGTGCTTTCCAGCGGCGTGCTCCGCGCGCGGTGCTCTGTCTGCGGCAGTACTACTGCATCTTCCGCAGCTCCAGCAGGTATCAGCAGTGAGTTCACCGCCAGTTATCTGCGCCTCCGTTCGTCGCTCTCGTGCTTGATCGTCAGGCCGTGCTCTCACGTCGCCGGAGCTACCTCGGCTATCGGAACCATTTTACAAGTTTGCCCGCCGACATGTCCGGTCCGGCTCAGTCGAGGCAATGTCGCTCGGCGCTCGCTGGCTCCGTGGATGCTTGTGCTGCTGAGCAATCCAGGCGCACTTTGGCAACCGGCGGCAACGACTTGCGGCGTCAGCATTCGAACGGTTGCGTTGATTTGCTTGCTCCGCGGTATCTCGCCGGCGCGCTCCGCGCGTGTGTCTAGCTAGCGCGCTCCGCGCGTATGTCCGAGTAGCACCAGCGCGCTCCGCGCGCACCATAATCTCAGTGCCTATGCTTATAGCCACTAAAAGCTCGTTTCTGCAGCTTGGATATGGCTTTAGGCTGAACAAGCTTTTCCTCTCGCACCCCGTCTCTTTTCCTTTCCTTTTTTCTCTACAGCACCCTCTCTTTTCCTCTCTATTTTCCCGGGGAAACCATCAAATTTTCCGGGCTCCGAGCCGAGTCTGAGGCTGGTTTGGGCCCAAAATCAGCCAAATCGGCAAAATACCGGGTATTTTGCGGGTATACCTGGAAAACCCCGGGTATACCTGGAAAATACCCTGCGACCGCCTGGGTATCGTGCCGATTTCCTCAATTTTGCGTCAGATTTTGCCCCAGACCAGCTCTCAGACTCAGGGAAACTCGCGAGTTTCCAGAATGGAGCACCAAACACCCTCTGTTTTCCCTGGAAATTTCCGGAAACGCAAAGTGCTGGGGACCCTCTGTTTTCCTTTTTGTTTGCCGGAAAAGCTTGTGCAGGCCAAATATGGCTCTCCCCCACCCTGGACGGGAGTTGGCTGGGACAGGCCGGCTGCTGAAGGCGTGTCACAAATGTCCATGGAGGACGAGCGCTTTGTCGTTGTTGCCGAGCAGCTCGGCAGTCGCACGCAACGCCAAGTCATCTCGCACCGGGGCGGCGCTGCCCTGCGGTGGGAGGAAGTGATCGCTCTCTGGCGCACGGATGCCGCGTTCGCTCTCTTTTTCACGGCCGTCCTTGTTAGCTACGATGTTGTAAATTTCTTTTTAACCAGAATAATAGTTAGGTTTCTTGTAAATCGGTGAGCCTGTGTGTGTGCCAGTCCGCGCCAAGTGAGCGACCATGTGGTGCCAGTGTGCTGTGAGAGAGGCTTGTATCTTAAGAATTCTTTTCACCCGCTATTATTATTTCTTCGCCGCCGGCGTCGGTCCGAACACTGCTCCCTCCGCGCTCTTGGAAGCTCCTGCTCCCTCGCTTCCACTCTCCGTATGGACACATCGGGATACCCCAACGCCTACGCTTCGTCCGCCTCCTTCGACGCCGCCCTCGCTGTGGCCGAGAAGGAGGCGGCGGCAGCCCGCGCTTCAGCTGAGCGCTCGGCGACGTTGCTGTCCAAGATGTCGCGCAGCGGCTCTCTGGGCAGCGGCCGCCGCAGCCAGGGCTATGCGCTCCTCGATGCGGCCGGCGAGACGCTGCTCGCGCGCGCCGTCAGCCCAGACAGAGGAGGCAGTCCCGTGCGGTGGCCGCCGGGCCAGGGAAACGGCGGCGCCGCGCGCGTGGCGGCGCAGCGCTCGCTCAACCTCGAGCTCCCGGTCAAGGAGGACGGGCTCGGCGCGGAGGCGAAGGCGCCGGTGCTGGGTCGCTCAAAGTCGGGCACCGAGCTCGACGATATGGAGGAGCTCGCGATCCGCGTCTCGCTCCGGCTCGAGGCCGAGGAGAGCGGCGGTGGGCGGCCGAGTCTCAAGCGCCAGTCCTCCGCCAACGAGCGCGAGGCGCCGCTCAAGGAGCTATGGGACGCGGTCTTCAACTCCGACGAGCCGTCCGTCTCGCCCGCAAAGCTGTTCTCCTTCGCGTCGGCGAGATGACGCCGAGATGCCGCCGAGATGCCGCCGAGATGCGACCACAGCTCCTCTCGCCGCCTGCATCGGCGCGTCTCCGGCCTCGGCCTTGCCTCTCCTTCCCCGCCCCTCTCCCCCCGCCGCTCGTTTCTCCTCCCCCCTCGCTCCCTCGCTTCCCCCTCTCCTCCCTCTCCTCCTCCGCCGCCGCGCTCTCCGCGTCCTCTGACGGGAGCCATGATGATGGGAGCCGCCCTCGCCAAGCGCGGCTCACCTCATTGCCTCCCTCACCCCCCACCCCACCCCAAACAGGCGTACGACTGGACGCTGCTACTGCTCGCGTCGCTCTTCGCCTTCGTCTCCGGCGGCTGCCTGCCCGCCACGCTCTACTTCTTCTCGGGGACGATGGACTCGGTCGGCGCGGCGATGGCGGGCGGCTTCAACAGCGACGAGATGCTGCACCAGTCAAAGATGATCATGGGGGTGGGGTGCGTCTACGCGGCGAGCACCGCGGCGTACACCGCCCTCGCAGACATCGCAAAGGTCTTTCTCGAGACTAGCTTGACACTGGCGGATGCCATCTCATGTCACGGCGCACCGCCTCGTAGGCGCACCAGACGGCAGAGTACAAGAAGCGGTACCTCGGCTCGATCCTGCGGCAGGACGTGGGATGGTTCGACACCTCCAACCCGCAGGAGCGCAAACTGCCTCTGGTCCGTACCCGCCTCCTCGTCATGGGTGTGACGCCGGCGCCTCCCGCCCGCAGGAGCTGTCGACCCGCTTCGGCGAGGCTATGCTCGCCATCGAGGAGGGCGTCTCCTTCAAGGCGAGAGTACCCGAGAGTACCCGAGATTATCCCGAGATTACCCCGAGATGCTCGCCATAGAGGAGGGCGTCTCCTTGAAGGCGACGGTTCAGACGAGGCGGTGTGTGCACCGGATTTCCCCGCCCCACTCCACTTGCCCCCCCCCCCCCCCCTCCCCCACCACCCACCACCCACCACCCACCACCCACCACCCACCACCCACCACCCACCACCCACCACCCCTCCAGGCGGTGATGATGCTCGAGGCGGTCTATACACTCGTCTTTTCGTACGCACTCGGCTTCTACTACGGCTGGGACATCTGCCTCGTCGTCTTTGCCGTCTCGCCCATCGCCGGACTCTCGGGCGCCATCGCCATCTTCATCGCGCTCACCGCGGGTCAAACGACGCCGGGCGCAGGACGCGTCTCCACAGCCGTCGTGGTCTCAGCGCACCTTTCTCTTCTACAGGCCAAAAGATGTCGGACGCGTACGCCGCCGCCGGTGCGATCGCCTCCGAGGCGCTCTCGTCGATCCGCACCGTCGCCGCCTTTGGGCTCGAGCGGGTGGCGGCGGAGAGGTACGAGCGCAAGCTCAAAAAGGCGGAGAAGATCGGCATCGCGCTCGTCTGGCAGGCTGGGTTCGCGATGTCGTGGATGATCGCCGCCATCTGCATCATGATGGTGTCGGGGCTCCTGTACGGCGGCCTCGACGTCTCCTCCGAGCAGCAGGCATCCGCCTTCGAGTACGCCGTCGACATGACTTGGGGCCAGATCTTCGACTCGATGGGCATGTTCGAGACGATGAAGGCGCAGGCGCTCGGCTCGCCGCCGCCGCCGCCGCCAACCTCGCCAGGCGGCGGCGGCGGCGGCGGCTGGTTCGGGGGCGGGCCGGACTGGGGCAGCATCGCGGGGAGCGCCATCGGCGGGCTCGAGGGCGCGGGCGCGTGGGCGGCGGGCACGCTGGGATACGACAGCGTGCACTACAAGTACTGCACGTACGACTGCGGCGACACGTTCAACATGCTCAACCTCGACTTTCAGTCGGCGCTCTCGCTGTACGCGGGGCAGGAGATGCCCTTCGCGGCGCGCAGCGCGCTCGGCATGGGCTCGTGCGACTCGGAAAAGTTCAACCTGCAGCCCTTCCAGCTCACTTGCGCCACGGCGGGCGCCCTGGTGCAGAACGCCACGGCGCTGCGCATGTTTCTGCAGCAGGACAACGCGACCATCTTCGAGTCGTACGCGGTCGAGGCGGGCTCGTGGATGCCGTGCCGCCGCACCGGCGCGAGCGTGCTGCTCGCCATGTTTGCGGTGCAGATTGGCGCCATGCATTTCGTGCTCATCGCGCAGAACGCCGCCGTGCTGATGAAGGCATGCCGCGTCGCAGCACCTCGCCCAATCTCGCCTCATCGCGCCTCATCGCGGGTCCTCTCTTGATGAAGGCGTGCCGCGTCGCTGCGCCCGTCCACGAGACCATCGAGCGCGTGCCGCAGATCAACTCGTTCGCGACGGGCGGCGTCAAGCTGCAGGCTGTGCGCGGTGACATCTCGGTGCGCGACGTGGTCTTCGCGTACCCCGCCGCGCCCGAACACGTCGTCTGCAACGGCTACTCGCTCGAGATTGGCGCGGGGCAGACGTGCGCGCTTTGCGGCCCGTCCGGCAGCGGCAAGTCGACCATCATCAACCTAATCGAGCGCTTCTACGACCCCATCTCGGGAGCCGTCTTTTTGGACGGCGTCGACCTGCGAGACGTCAACGTGCGCTGGCTGCGGCAGCAGATCGGCCTCGTGGGGCAGGAGCCGGTCCTCTTTGTGGGAACCGTCGCCGAGAACATCGCGTACGGCAAGGAGGGCGCGAGCCGCGAGGAGGTGGAGGAGGCGGCGCGCAACGCGAACGCGCACGGCTTCATCATGAGCAACCTGCCGAATGGGTACGAGTCATCGGTGGGGCAGGGCGGCGGCATGCTGTCCGGCGGGCAGAAGCAGCGCATCGCGATAGCGCGCGCCGTCGTGCGCAAGCCGGCCATCCTGCTGCTCGACGAGGCGACGTCGGCGCTCGACACGACGAGCGAGCGGGTGGTGCAGGCGGCGATCGACGAGATCATGCAGAAGCAGCGGCGGACGACAGTCACGATCGCCCACCGGCTGAGCACCATCCGGCACGCCGACAAGATCGCAGTCGTCGACCAGGGTGTGGTGGTCGAGCAAGGCACGTGGGACGAGCTCGTCGCCATCGACGGAGGCAAGTTCCAGGAGCTCGCCAACAGGCAGCCCGCCCCCGCGCCGGACGAGGCCGCCGTGCCCGCCGACGCCGACGACGACGTGCTGATCACGGCCTACCCTTCTCTCGTCTCGTCCACGAGCCGCACCACGGCCGGCGCCGGCGACACGGCGCTGCTGCCGCACTCGCCCCTCCCGCCCGGACAGCACTTCCAGTGGAGCGGCAAGGCGGGCGCGCCGGAGCTGTCGGTGGGCAAGCACGACGAGAAAGAGTGGGTCTTCTGGCGCGTCTCGCGGCTGCAGAAGCGGGGCGACGGCCTCCTCCTCGCCATCGGCGCCCGCCCCCTCGGCGGTGGACGGCCGGCCAGCCGAGCTGCCTCATTAGCAACGCGTCCTTCGTGATGGATAGGCTCCTTCTTCTCGATGCTCGACGGCTGGGCGGTTCCCGCGCTCGGCTTCGCCTTCACGAAGCTCTCCGTCTCCCTCTTCCGGACCGACCCAGGCCGCATCCACGACGACGTCATCTTTTGGGCCCGCTCGTACGTCGCCGCCAGACCGCGCGAGATTGCCCGAGATGACCCGAGATTGTCCGAGACTAGGCCATCGCGTACGTCGCCATCGGTTTCGCCTTCGTTCCCGTCGTCACTTGCGAGCTCGGCCTCTTTGGCATGACCGGCGAGCACCTCACGCGCAACTTGCGCGCCGTGAGCATCCGCTCGCTCGTCAAGCAGGACATCGGACGACTAGTGGATATAGCAATCGCTCGACTCCCTCCCTAACCGGCGCCGCTCGCCCGTGCAGGAGATCGGTTTCTTCGACGACCCGGAGAACTCTGCCGGCGCACTCACCCTCTTCCTCGGCGAGAAGCTGACGCTGGTGCAGGCGGTCAACGGCGAGAAGCTCGCCGTCGCCATCCGCCAGATCTCGACCATCTGCTTCGGCACGTTCCTCGTCTTCAAGTACGGCTACTGGCAGCTCGGCGTCGTGATGCTCGCGTCGGCGCCCGTTATGGCCGTGGCGATGGGTCTGCTGCTCGTCGTCGTCTTCGGGATCAAGAATCCGCGCCCGACGGGCGAGGGGCCGCAGGCGCAGAAGAATGTCGGCTCGCTCGTGGGCGAGGTGGTGCTCGGCATCCGGACCGTCGCATCGTACGGCGCAGAGCGGCGCTTCTACGAGGAGTACGAGCGGACCTGCGACACGCAGTTGCGGCAGGCGACGCGCGCCTCGGCGCTGACCGGCTGCGCCGTCGGCATCGGCAAGGGCGCGCCCGTCATCTTCATCGGCGCCGTCTGCTACTATGGCTGCATCCTGATCACGGCGGACGTCGAGAAGCTGACGGCAAACATCATGAAGATGTTCCTCGACCCGGATGCGGTCGCCGACGGCGACATCCAGGCCGACGCCGTGACGGGCTGCGCCGACGCGCAGATCTACGAGCTGCTCGAGAAGTTCCTCATCCCCGTAATGGTCATCTTCTTCATGTCGATCGGCATGGGCGCCGTCGGAGTCATCGTGACGGACTCGCAGAACGCGCTCTCCGCCGCGCGCCTCCTGTTTGCCCTCCTCTCGCGCCGCTCGCGCATCGACCCCACCGACAACAAGGGCACGCGCTTGCGCGGGCTGCGCGGCGACATATCGGTGCAGAATGTCATCTTTGCGTACCCCGCCGCGCCCGACCACATCATCTGCAACGGCTACTCCCTCGAGATTGGCGCGGGGCAGACGTGCGCGCTTTGCGGCCCGTCCGGCAGCGGCAAGTCGACCATCATCAACCTAATCGAGCGCTTCTACGACCCCATCTCGGGAGCCGTCTTCCTGGACGGCGTCGACCTGCGAAATATTAACGTGCGCTGGCTGCGCTCGCAGATCGCGCTGGTGGGGCAGGAGCCGGTCCTCTTCCTTGGCACCGTCGCCGAGAACATCGCGTACGGCAAGGAGGGCGCGAGCCGCGAGGAGGTGGAGGAGGCGGCGCGCAACGCGAACGCGCACGGCTTCATCATGAGCAACCTGCCGCACGGATACAACACCAACGTGGGCATCCGGGGCGGCATGCTGTCCGGCGGGCAGAAGCAGCGCATCGCGATAGCGCGCGCCGTCGTGCGCAAGCCGGCCATCCTGCTGCTCGACGAGGCGACGTCGGCGCTCGACACGACGAGCGAGCGGGTGGTGCAGGCGGCGATCGACGAGATCATGCAGAAGCAGCGGCGGACGACGGTCACGATCGCCCACCGGCTGAGCACCATCCGGCACGCCGACAAGATCGCAGTCGTCGACCGCGGCGTCGTCGTGGAGCAGGGACGGCACGAGGAGCTCATGTCGCTGAACGGCGTCTATGCCGGCTTGATAGCTGCACAAAACACATGAGTTCCAGCTTCTGCCCCGCGGGCGCGTGGCAGCCACTACGTGATAGGCAAAGGCGCGCGCTCTGCGCACGGTCGGCAAACACCTCCGCTCTCTGCTGTGTGTGCATTTAACTGCTCTTATCTCGTGCCTGAGTTCCGTGTGTACATGCCGCTCTCGCTCTGAAGGAAGCATGCCATTTATGAGATTAAGAGACATATGTGTGCTTAGTTTTGCTCGCACTCGCATCGCTGGCGAGTCTCACGAGCTGTCACAGCTCACCGATGGCGGTGGCCCGCGTGGGCCGTGGCCGGTGCAGCTCCGAGGCGAGCTGCCAGAGGCAGAGCTGGCAGCTGCAGAGTGCGCAGGGTCTCGGCAGCTGGGTCTGGAACCGTCGCCGGCGCCGGCGCCGATGCCGGTGCCGGTGGGAGCGCAGCTGCCTGGCAGCTGTGTTAGCGTATCACGACTGAGACGAGCGCAGAGGCGGAGTGGCCGCGGCCTTGAAACACAGCGTGAAGCACCGCCGAATGCGCCGCTGCCTCTTCCAGCGTCGCATGAGCACCTCCACGTCGGGTGGTGGCTGCAGAGAGCTGCAGCCATTCACCTGTGGCAATGGTCGCGAGTGTGATGCCCACACCCGGAGCGGTCATTGGCATTCGCATAGTTTTATTGTCACGGTGTCGCTCGCATTTGTACTGCTCCGGTAGGCAAACCTTGAGGGATTGCAGCAGCGGCAACGACGAGAGGTCGGGCAAACTTTCGAGCGAAGAGCAGTCTTCCAGGTCGAGCGTGTGAAGCGAACGGAGCGATGCCATGTCGGGCAGTGCCTAGGCTTTATGCAACGGTGTGGATGTGCTCGCCGAGATGGCTCACCGCCATCAATTTCATGAGGAAGGAGTGGCTCCCACGTGTCCCCGGAATATACCTTGAGACCCCAGCAACCACCGAGCTCAAACGTCTGCAGCGACTGGAGCGCGTTCAGGCCGGGGAGCGCCTGCAGCCCGGGAGGCACAGTGGGACAGGGGGCCGGCATGTAGCTAGGCCGGTTACGTGGCACCGTGAGCTTTGCGCAGCGTCCAAGGTACAACGCCCGCAGCCGGGTCTGCGCCGCAAGGCTCGGGAGCGCCTGCGGCATCCGACCTGTTTGAAAATTCGTCCGAGGGGGGGGAGGGCAGAGCCACTACCTCGAGTGAGCTGCAGCCGCCGAGATCGAGTGCGGTGAGGCTGCCAAGGTTCGACAGGTCGGGCAGCGCCTTGAGCTTCCGGCATCCGCCGCCGAGGTCGAGGGTCTGCAAGGCTGGCAGCGACTCGAGCTCTGGGAGTGCTGTCAAAGCGCCGCACGAGCTGAGGTCGAGCATTTGCAGCGAGGTGAGACCCGAGAGGGCAGGCAGCGCCGCCATCGAAGTGCAGCCGCTCATGTCGAGCGTCTGCAGAGCTGCCAGACCCGACAGGTCCGGCAGCTCTGCAAGGCTCGTGCAGCCTGACAGGTCGAGGTCTTGCAACGAGCTGAGCGCCTAGACGCACACGGAACAGCCTGTGTCCGCGCGCGAGTGCGTAGCCTTTCGCGCAGGGCACTGTGCCTTGAGGCTGGGCAGAGACTTGAGCTGAGAGCATCCGCTGAGATCGATCATTTGCAGTGCAGTCAGTGCCGATAGATTCGATAGCGCGATGAGCGAGGTGCAGCGACCCACGTAGAGCGTGCGCAGCGTCGTGAAGGCTGAGAGGTCGGCGAGCGAGAGGAGAGAGGTGCAAACCTTCACCTCAAGCGTCGTCAGGGTGGGAAGCGATAGACCCTTGAACGCCGCGGCCATATCCGCCTCCTGCATCCCCATGCAGTCAAGAATGAGCGTCTCGAGCGCACCGCAGTGGCGCAACGCCTTTCCGAGATCGCTGTAGTCTTCCGAGCTCCACTCGAGCTGCTCGAAGGCGAGCTTCTTGGCACTACCCAGATAGGCTATCACCACCTCGCGGTACAACTGTGCCACCGTTGCAACGTCGGCACTGATGGAGAAACGCTTGCTCTCGAGAAGCGCGTCGAACGACTCGGGCGAGAGAGGTGCACACCGGCCGGTGACGCTCAAGGTGCCACGAACGCCGGCCTCTTGGGGGTCGATGTACGACCCCTGCTTGGCGAGCTCGCTCACGCTCCGATCGGCGAAGGGCTTGCCGCCGATGCGCAGCGCGCGCGGCGGACCAATACAAGCCATGTCGATCGTGAAGCGGCCGAGGTCGAGAATTACTTCGGGCCTCTTCATCAGCGTCGCCAAAAGCCTCTCAAAGGTGCACCTACGATGGCGTGCTTGCGATGTGAGTGGTGCAGCGACCCCAAGTGAATCAAGGAGGGGCGCACACCAGCCGCGATCCTCAAAGCCACCGTCGACCGCCGCTCCCGCTGGAGCCCGGGTGCTCAGCAGACTCGCGATCGCTGGGTGGCTGAAGATGACACCCAGCCCGTCTAGACCCTGCTTTCGCAAGGCCGCGTCGTCCGCCGCGCCCACTACCGAGGCGTGGTCGATAAAGATCCCGAAGTCGGCACTCGACCGCACCGCGTCGTCGCTGAGCAGCTCCCCCGCCTCGTCCTCCACCCGCGCCTCTCGCCCCTCGATCTCAGCGCAGTGGAGAAGTTGACGCACGCGCTCCGAGTAGTACCACTCAACAAACGGCAGCCAGAGCTCGCGCAGACATCGGCCGTTTGGGTCCGGGTGCGAGGCATCGAGGTGCATGTATGATATCGCCGCTGCTGAGGGGAAAGCGATTGGAACAGGGAGTGGCTTCCGCTTCTGGGCCGTTGCCCATCCCTCGCGCCGCGCGCCGGCGTACTGCGAACTGGCCAGCTCAGCGAGGATACGGTCCAACATCGCGCCGCATGCGTACGGCGCATCGCCGTACGCCTTCTCGAGCTCCCGACGTGACCCGAGCCTTTCCTTCTCATTGCCTGCCGCCTGAAAGTGCTCGAGCAACCAGCGGGCCCGCACGAGCCGGAGAGGGGCGTCGCCTGAGCCGGTGTAGAGAAGCTCACGCAGGGAAGCGACCTCTGCGAACTTCTCCACCATGGAGCGACGATGGTGCAGGAGACCAGCGGAGCGTCGAGAGCGCACGCCCGGGGGCAGGCTCGCAAGAGCGTCGGGTCTCTTTTCCTGTCGCCCGAAGTAAAATTCATCGCGAGTTGGTAAAACCCCGCGGCGCGCTGCCGTTTTCTTTCTTTTCTTTCGGAGCTCTTCATCCGACCCTTGAGCACTTGAGCACTATTCCGCGTGGTACGGGACCCCTCGACCCTTGAGAGCACTTGAGCATTGGAAGGGAAGGGACAAGTTCATGCATCATGGCAAGCGTCCGGCACTAGCTCTCTGTACTCAAACTCAGGGAGGGACGTCCTCAGAGTGCTGCACGCGCTCTTCTCTCCCTAGACTCTACGAGCGCTGCGCTGCCTCCGCCGCCGTCCTGGCTGCAACCGCCCTGGCAGCCCTCGAAGCGGCGAGTGTGAACACACACACACACACACACACACACACACACACACACACACACACACACACACACACACACACACACACACACACACACACACACACACACACACACACACACACACACACACACACACACACACACACACACACACACACACACACACACACACACACACACACACACACACACACACACACACACACACACACACACACACACACACACACACCCTTCGATTCAAGGGCGGTCTCCGGCGCCGCGCCTAAAAAGAAATGACGTTGCGAGCGTCGTCGTCAGACGCCGCTCCCAGCAGCCCGCCGGGCTGGGATGCTCTCTCTCGTCGTGTCCGTCGGCGGCCAGTGCGACGTGACGCTTCTGCCCAAGAGCCTGCAATGCAAAGGTCGCGCAGCTGTCCTCAGCTGGCTGGTGCAGAACGAGCACTCCTGCCTACCGCCAACCCCGCACGACTGCTTTCAGTTTGGCGTGCCGTCCGAGATGAAGAGCGTCTCTTCCGTTGCCACGCACCGCACGTATTGGGGCTTTGATTCGTTCCGGGGGCTCCCAGATGCAACGGGGGAGACCTATCAAAACCCCCTTTGGAAGCCGGGCACGTTCTCGGATGTCCATGAGCTGAGCGGCCGCTACCACGTGAAGTCGAAGCCTCGAGAGGGCATTTGGGACTACATCCCAAAGACGAGAGAGTCGAAGCCGCTCAGCGTCGACGAGGCAATCGACAAGCGTATGAAGCAATTGAACGGTCACGCCAGTCGGATTCGCTTGATTGGGGGATATTATAACGAGTCGCTCACCCCGGCGGTCGCGGCCTCGGCTTTGCCAGCGCTATTTGCTGACTTCAACTGCGACCTATACACTTCCACCATGGACGCGCAGCGATGGCTGTTTGAACACAACCTGCTGCGAGCGGGGTCCATTATCTCGTACGACGATTGGTTCCACACACCCTTTGGCGCGGGAGAGTCGGCCGCACACATGGAAATCGCTCGGCTGTATCGAGTGCACTTTGAGCACTTGAGCGCGAGCCTGCGGCAGGGTCCAGGCGCGGCATGTAAATTGGTGTTCTTTCGTATTAGGTCGGTTGGCGTGCGCGCGCATGCAGACATCACACCTCGTCTCAACCACACGTTTTACTGGAACTGAAACGGGCACATTGCGAGGAAATGAGAAAGTGAGTGAGTGAGTCTTGATACGAAACCGCGACGGGATTTCGACGCTCCACACACACACACACACCTCACTCCTCAGTGGACAGTTTCAGCGCTCAGACGAGGTGACGGCTCGCCAGTCGACTCGCATCGGTTGCCTCTCCATGTGAGACCCCACGGCGGAGGAGCTATTCTCGCGTCCACCACCACACCTGGCTCCAACGTGGACACACCCATAGCTGGGGACACTAGTCACTAAACGATCCGTGGCTCGCGCCGCTCGGGCGCATCCGTCTGGCGCGGACGGCGAGCTCGAGAGGTCTCGAGAGCGCGCGCAGAACTCCCCGCGCCGTGGCAGAAGCGGCTCTCCAGTCCTCCAGACGCTGGCTGTCTTTTCAGCTTATCCCAAGAGGCGTACAGTACAAGCATCTCACAAAAGACATACGGCGCGACCCAATCAGATTCAGAAGAGTCTGAGTCAGCGTCTCTGCTAGCTGGGAGCTGGGTTCAGCAGCCTCCTTCCCCCCCACAGGCGCCCGTCCTCAAGATCACCGAGGTCGTGGCCGACGGTCTGCACAGCCCGCTCACCAAGCACGGAGGCTGGCCGGTCGTCGACGGCGTCGCGACCTCGTACAACAGCGCGGCTGTCGTCGCGCGCAACAAGTACCTCGTGCCGTGGGAGTGGTGGTGTGACTGCTCCTGTGGTGCGGGCGACGGCAGAGGAAGCCGTCGGCCGCGCCTCGCCTGTCGCGTGAATCGTGTCGTGCGACCGCCTTTTCTTGTAAAATTCTATAAATAAATAAATAAAACGGGCACGCCAAACGAGGGGTGGGAGAAGGACAGGGTCCCCACCTGCGCGAGCAGGATCTTGTAAGGACGATCAGGGACACAGGGGAACGGGAGCGGGGAGCGCATCGCGACACGGAGGGGGGCTGGGCAGGGTTCACCCACACGACAGGGTCCCAGGGATTCCTCTCTCGTATAGGACAGGTTGCACCCGGCGGCACGGGGGCAGGCGCGGGCCTCCTACTGGTTGCGCTCTCCTAGTTCTCCTGCTCCTGACAAGGGACAGCGACGGGCTCGCAGCACGGTGGACTCCCTATTGTAAAATTCTTCTTCGCGCGGGAAGTTGGTCAAAATTCTTCTTCGTGAGCCGGTGTGTGTGCCAGTCCGCGCCAGTCCGCGCCCTTGTCGTGCCAGTGTGCTGTGAGACGCAGAAGAATTCTTCTTCGTCGTGCCCCGAGTTCGGCGAGGATCAATGGGCAGCTCTGCCAGCAGAGAGGAGGCGCCTCCTGAGGCAGCGGCTGGCGGTTTCAGCGTCCGCATGACACCCGAGCTGCTGCAGCGCGCCAGCGAGTCCTCCGCAAACACGGAGGCCCCAGTGACGACAACGCGCGGTGAGAGCGATGAGACACGCCACGCGCACGATTGCAGGCTGGCTGTGAGGCTTGTAATTTTACGCGCCGCCTGCACCCGTCAGGCGAGATTGAGGAGCAGCTTCAGCTGGCCTTCCAGCAGGGCGCGGAGTACGCTGTGGGTGTGATGCGGCAGCAGGCGGCAGAGGAGGGCTCCAAGGGTGCTGGGGCGCAGATCGCCGACGCGAGAGACGAGTCGGCCCGGCGGGAGGCGGAGATCAACGCCAAGGCGCGCCGCGTGTGATTGTCTCCGCGACGGCCGAACCTCACCGCTGCGCCGTCCCTCTCCGCCCAGGTCGAGGCTCTGCACGAGCGGGAGTACCGGCCGCCCTTCAACCCACGCGCGTGCACCGAGCAGCGAGCAGCCGTGCTCGAGTGCTATCAGCGCATGTCCGGCCAGCCCGCCGGAGAGGTGTGCTCCGCGCTGCGCCGCCGCCCGCCCGCCCTCGCTCCTCCGCCCAGGCCCGAGCCGGCAAGCCTCGTGCGCCCTCCGCCCGCTTCAGACTGTGTTTGCGTGCGAGGCGGCCGTCAACAAGTTTGTCGAGTGCGTGCGCCCGCACGCCGCCTCACCCTGCCGCGGTCTGAGCGCCGGTTCCCCGCGGACGCGCAGGTGCGCTGACTTTGTCCGGACGGCCAACATTGAAAAGATCGTCCCGAACAGCTTGCCCTCTGTCTCTGTCGACAAACAAGGCGAGCCCTCTCCGTAGCCGGGACGCGGGACGGCGATTGGTGCCTCGCGGGGCAGCCTGCCTTATTTGGGGGCGGCGGCAAAGGGGACAGGCAGACCTCACTCGCTCGCCCTCTATCACATAGCTAATCTTCAAGTGGAATCTGTGTGGTGTGGCCTCGGCTGGAGAGTAAATTGTGGTGCGGAACTGGTGCGAAAAACAGGGCCGCGCAGCACGCCACGTGTGACAGGGCGCAAACACAGTCACGCACGGTAACACCGAACGCACACGCGCGCATAAAAAACGCCTAAGGCACTGTGGCCCAGGCCGGAGAGCGAGAGAGCATCAGCATTCCAATGGGGTGTGTGCCGATACGGCTTTTCGCTTTATGTGGTATCTGTTCGTCTCGCCCTCGGCGGAGAGAGGAAGGGGCTGTCTCCGTGACAGGAGAGCCAAACCGTGGCCGTGTGGGTGGGACAGCGGTCGGACAACAGGATCGCGTGCGCTAGGGCTCGACAGGAGAGTAGAAGTGTCTCTCGCGGCTCTGAACTACTCCAAGTCTCATATGATCCGCTCGGCCTCCCTCAGTGCATCAAAGAGGCTACTACGCTTGCCCGTTGCTCTGACACCAGGCATATTCCTCGGAGCTGTGCCCATTGCCGAAGCTCCGCCGCCAGGCGCAATCCTCGCCGCTTCCCTGTGCTCAACGGTCTTGTCCTTCCAGGCTGCCTGAGCCTCGCTGAGAGTCTCAACGTGCTCGGGCCGCAGAAGCGGCACGCTCCCGCCATAACCGAGGATCGGCGCACCAATCGTTGTCCGATTTACCTCCCTTGCCGCTCGAGGCCATGGATCGACAGGCACACCGGGTCCACGCCCTGAAATGATGTCATCGTATTGCTGTGACGGCGTCTGAGGCTGTGCCGGCCGTCGGCCAGGTCTCCCCTCTTGGATGATACGCTGACGTGTGAGCTCCTGAGACTGAGAGTCGGGCTTGTTGAAAATGTTTGTCCAGAGCACGTTCCCTGCCATCGCGTCCAGACGCCCTGAGCACGTCCTGCGGCAAGCCGTTTCACCGAAGACGCGAAGTTCGCTGCAATGCTACAATGTTGCCAACCATGGTGTCGCGGCTGCTGCTGTATGCGGTGGCAGTGGGTCCTCGATCGCATGTGCTCGATGAGCAGTGACGCGCACTGGCCTGATGGTGCGCGAGACGAGGTATGTCCGGATTTACAGGAAAGAGAGTGCCGCTAAGGACGCATGCCAGCAGCGGTGGGCGACGGATGCCTTAGCGGTTCTCGCGTTCTCGCGCAGCGCCCCCTCGCCGCCGTCTCCTCCGCCGTTGCCGCCGCCGCCGACGCCGCCGCCACCACCGCCACCCTCGCCACCCGCCCCGTCCCCGCCGCCACCGCGTCCGCCAGCGCCACCCTCTCCGCCGCCGCCGCCCTCACCTCCCTCGCCACCGCCAAATGAAGTGCAGGCGGCTGTGCTCAGGTCGCTGCCCGAGGCAGTCCGCGCCAGGGTAGTCGCGGCGCTCGCGAGGAAGCACAAATACACCGCTCCCACGAACGAGGAGGTACGCTTTGTCGCGTCGATAGAGCTGAAGGCGGCCGAGAAAGCCGAGGTGACGAGCTACCGAACACTAGGGCTAGGGCGCCGAGATCTCTCACCCCTCGCCCTGCCCTCTCCAGCCAAGCGGAGCCTAGCCAACCTCCCGCCCGTGCCCACAGGCGATGTGGCACAACGTGTGGGCCCCGCTCATCACGGGCACCCTTCTCCTCATCGGGGCCTCGCTGGTCGCGCTGCTCGTCCTCTCGCGCCGGCCCAGCCGCGCGGGCGGAGGGGCGAAGCACGGCGGGCCCTATCTCGGTGGAGGGTCATTGCTCTCCACGCTCGTCACGAGCTCTGTTGCGGCGCTGGGGCGCTGGTCCAAGCGGGGCGAGCAGGGCACCGCATTCGCGCGAGCTGACTCGGCGGTGGAGGTGTAACCCGCACACGGCCTGGGGCCTCGTCATCACCCTCGCCTGACTCCCCGCTCGGCGCCACCGCAGGCTGCTCGGGCGAGACACGAGGAGCAGTCTCCGTCCGCGGGAGGAATGACTCCGAGCAAGGGGGCGCTGGTCAAAGCCAAGCGCAAGGCTAGCCGAGCCTCGACCCTCCGGACTGCAGAGGACTCCACCCCGCTCGAGCCCTCGGGGAACGGGGAGCGAGCCCACCACGAACTATCAGAGCTGTGAAGCGGAGGGGCGCTGGCCGTTGGCCTCGAACGCGTCCGAGGGTCGCGGAGATGACCCAGATGTCAGGCGAAAGGGCTTAAGACAAAGTGCTCTCACGACTCAACAGTGTGTGTATGTGCTATGTAAACAACCGTCAGCGGCGGCGCGTTCTGTCCCCGCTCGGCGCGGGACGGCGGCGCCGCGGTGCGCGGAGCGCGGTCGCGCGCCGGAGGAGGTGATACTGATAGACTTGACACTTGATGGAGCCGCTTACAGGGAAAAGAAACACGG
Source organism: Emiliania huxleyi CCMP1516 (assembly GCF_000372725.1). Classification (NCBI taxonomy): domain Eukaryota; phylum Haptophyta; order Isochrysidales; family Noelaerhabdaceae; genus Emiliania; species Emiliania huxleyi. Next base: position 219,056 of record NW_005200993.1, on the reverse strand, counting down.
GAGCCGCCCTCACCATGATGCTCCTCACCGTGGCGATACCCACTCTGGCCCTCCTTCCTCTGCCCAGCCGGGCGCCTGTGCACGCGGTGCTGCTGCGCCGAGCGGCGCGGCCTGCGATGTCGCTGGACGAGCGGCGATCGGAACTGCCGCCAAAGCCTCTGCTCGCGGCGGTCGAGCGGAGGGCTGGCGGCCGCGTCAGCGCTGCAGACATCGCTGCCGCCGCCGGCTTGGACCTGCAAGAGACGCGGCGGGCGCTGCTCGTCCTCGCGCGGCTGGTCGGGGCCGACCTGCAGGTGGCGTCGGACGGCGAGCTCTTCTTTGTCTTTGGCGAAGACGTCAAGCGGCGGCTGCGGCGCGCGTCGCTGCGCGCTCGGGCGGGCGAGGCGTGGGACACCGCTTCGGTGCCTCTCTTTTGGCTGCTCCGTGCCAGCTTCGGCGTCGCGCTGCTCTCATCGCTCACGATCGCCGTCACTGCGATCGCGGCGCTGATGGCCAGCTCGAGCAAGTCCGACTCCGACTCGGGACGCGGCGGGTCCTCGCTCACGATGCTGCCGTACAACATGTGGGGGCCGCACCCGCTCGATATCTTCTACTACTCGAGGCGCGCCCGACCCCGCGAGAGCGCCGCGCCGCGACCTGAGAGGGGCTCTCTTCCAACTCGGCCGCCCCGACTGCGCTCCCGGCTGCCGCAGGTACCGCCCGACGCCCGAGGGAGAGCTCGGCTTCCTGCAGTCGTGCTTCTCGCTCCTCTTCGGAGACGGAGACCCGAACGCCGACTTCCGCCGCCGCTCCCTCGCCGCCGCCGCCGCGCTCATCCGCGCCGAGGGCGGCGCAGTGACGGAGCCGAGCAGCCCGCGCCGCCACCTGCGCGTCACGGAGGCGGCGCTCACAGCATGCGGCGTGTGCTCAGGCGGAGCAACTCGCGCCGCTGCTCGCGCCGGCCGAGCTCCCGCCCGACGAGAGCGAGGTCGGCGGCGGCCGGGGTGACGCGCGTGTGCGCGCTCCGCAAAGCCTTCTTCAAGCCCCCGCGCGCGCGAGCACCGTAGGCCGACGGCGCCGACGCGACGCTCGTGCGCGAGCCATGGGTGACGGACGCGCTGGTGGCGCTCGGGGGCGAGCCGACCGTCACCGAGGAGGGAGACATCGTCTACGTCTTCTCCGAGCTGATGGCGTCCGCCGGCGAGGAGGCGCCGCCCCGCACGCTGCCCGCAGCGGGCGGGGCGATGGTGAGGAGCGGCGCCGCCTCCGCCTCCTCCGCCGCGGTGTACGACGCGCTCCGGTGGAGCGATCAGCCGCAGGCGTGGCGGCCGGCGGCAGGCGAGCCCGTCCTCGTGTCCGCGCTCGACATCGATGCGCGGCGGCGGCTCGGCCGGAGCTACCTCTTCTCTGCCGAGGCTCGGCGGCAGAGCTTCGAAGACTCGCTCGTGCTGCCTCGATCGCTGGTCGGGAGCTCGGGCGTCGTGGCGGGCGAGACGAGCGCGCTGCTCGCCCCTCCCCTCCCGCGAGGCGCCTCCTCGGACCCGGGCTCGGAGCCCTCCCTAGGCGACGAGCGCGACTCGCTCCCCTTTCGGGTGCGGGTTGATACGGCCTCCGGGCCAGTCGAGGCGTACTTTCTGCGCTCCGAGCTGCGGCCCGTGCCGGCCGAGCTGGTCGGCGGCTCCGTCGCGGCGCTGGTCGAGCTGCCGCAGCGCTTCTCCACCGCGCCGCCCGGCCAGCTCGTCGCGGCGGGCGCGCTCGGCGCCGCGAACCTCGTCGCCGTCGGCTACCTCGGCCTCCTGCTCCGCTCCGCGCGCGCCTCGGCGCTGCCCGCGGCTGGCGCCCTCGGCGCGCTCTACCCGCCGCTGCTCGCCTACGCGCTCGGCTTCGTCGGCGTGCCGCTCGTGCGCTCTGCCGTGGTGCGGCGGCGCAACCGCAGGACGGAGCAGCGCAACGCCGCCCGCCGTGCGTGGGCCGCCGCGCTCGCGTCGAGGCCGGCGGGCGCGCTGCGGCGCAAGCTCGCGTCCGCCAAGCGGCTGCGGCCGCGCTTGCGGCGCGCGGCGGACGCGCCCGTCGAGTATAGCAGCGCCGAGGGCTTCGGCGAGGAGGCGGAGGCTGCCCAGAGGGACGTGATCGCCGCGGACTTTGATGCGCGCCTCGCGGCGGCGGCAGAGGCGGCGCCGGATGAGTCGCCGGGTGGGCCTTGACGCACGCGCGTGAGCGTGGACGCGGCGGGCTAGCGTAGTATACCTCGACGCGGCCAGGGGGGCGCCACAGGGTGGCAGGAGGCTACAGGCAGGTGAGGAGAGACGCGGGGACATAGCCGACGCGGACAGGGATCAGGGTCAGGCTACTTACATGCTCGTTGCTCGAGCTTACATGTAGAGAGAGAGCAAACATGTAAGATGTATATATAAAGCGAACGTGTGCTGGAACTCGGGCACACACACACAGGCAACCGCGAGCCGCTCACTCCCCCAGTCCCATTCCAGCATCTTCCCCGCCTCCTCCACCGGGCGGATCCGCTCCCGCGCCGCCTCCCCCACCACCTCGCGGTCGCGATCGCTCATGAAAAGAAGAAAAACCTTCGGTAAACGGTGGGAGATCCTCCCTACCTCCCACTATAGATCGAACCCACAAGTGAGCTATGGACCGCCACAAGTGTTGCCACAAGGCTTCTTACAACCTGCCTCCTTGGTTAGGTTGGTAGAAAGGTGAAGAAGAGTTGCTCCGCACACACAAAAGAAAACTCGCGCGCCAGTGGCCGTTGTTGTGCGCTCAGGGGCGATGGACTTCCGGCGGGAGGACTGGGAGCCCGCCAACGACGGCATCGACTCCGAGGAAGAGGCTGCTCTCGATGAGCTGCTTGACGGCCCGCCGTCCAAGAAGCAGCGCCCACCTGCCGCAGCAGCAGCGCGCCCGCAGCCAGCTCCGCGCCCGTGGCAAGCGCCCGTCTACTCTCGCACCACCGCCGACGTGGACCTCTCGGAGGAGGCCGAGCTGCGCCGGCTTGAGGGCGGCGGAGCCCTGCCCGGTGGCGCCCTGCCCGGTGGCGATCAAATCATCGATCTCACCGACGATGCGTCCTTGGTGCCCGAGCCCGAGCCGCCAGCCGAGCCGGCGATCGATTGCCCGTGCGGCGCCGGCCCGGCCAAGGTGCTCACGTCGTACAGTGAGAGGAACCCGAACCGCCGTTTCTATCGCTGCCCCAAGCCTCGCGGCGAGGACTGCAGCTTCTTCCAGTGGGTCGACTCGCAACCGCCGCCGCCGAACCGCGGCGGCGGGTTCGGCGGCGGCGGTGGCACGCCCGGGAGCGGCAGCGGCGGCGGCGGGTACGGTGGCAGTGGCGGCGCGGGGAGCTACGGTGGTGGTGGCGGCGGCGGCGGCGGCTCTTCCACCGACCTCTGCTACAAGTGCAACCAGACCGGCCACTGGGCTCGCAACTGCCCCAACGCCGCCGGCGGAGGTGGCAGAGGTGGCGGGTACAACAGCGGCGGCTTTGGCGGCGGCGGCGGCTACGACAGCGGCGGCGGCAGCCACAGCGGCGGCGGCGGCTACACCGGTGGCGGCTACAGCGGCGGCGGCGGCGGCTACAGCGGCGGCGGCGCCCAGAACAACAAGTACGGCGGTGTTGGCGGCGGCGGCTCTTCCACCGACCTCTGCTACAAGTGCAACCAGAGCGGCCACTGGGCTCGCAACTGCCCCAACGCCGCCGGTGGAGGTGGCGGAGGTGGCGGGTACAACAGCGGCGGCTTTGGCGGTGGCGGCGGCAAGAAGGGCGGCTGCTTCAAGTGTGGCCTGGACGGGCACTGGGCATCGAACTGTCCGAATGTGGGCGGAGGCGGAGGCGGAGGCTACGGCGGCCGCTACGGCGGCGGCAGCAGCGGCGGCTACCGTCGCTGATCCCACCGCCGCTGGCTCGACCGCTGCGTTGGCGGAATGAAATCACTGCCGCGTGCGCAGAAGGAGAGAGGGCGTCTCTTACGCAGGTTGGCAGGAGACGTGGGTCACGCCCAGCGCGAGACAAATCACATCGAGCAATTGCATACAAAAAATCACTAATCAGAGCGAGGCCGAGAATATTTTCTCAAAGGTGGCTGCCAGCTGCCCGGTGTCGGTGCAGACGTGGCCTCGTCCCGGCGCGAGCTGCGCGTGGATCTGCTCGGCCTCCATCTCGTTGGAGGCGATCAGGATTGCGTACGCGCCAACCGCCTCCTCCGCGGTGAGCGCCGCACTCCACTCGCGCGGGTCGAGCCGGTAGCGGGCGAGGTCGGCGTCCGAGATGACAAAGACGAACCGTTCGTCAGCGTCGCGCCCGGCGGTCGCCGCCACCGCCCGCCGCGTCGCCTCGAAGGTCTGGTCGCCACTGTGGCAGTACTGCGTGTGCGCCTCCATCTTCTTGAGCAGCGCGAGCCGCGCCGCCTCGCCCTGCGGGTACTCGCCCCACCGGACCAGCTGCTCCGCCTCGGGTCCAGTGCCCGAGTGGCCGACCATCGACCACTCGTACGTCGCCTCGAGGCCCTCGAGCGCGAGCATCGCGAAGAGCGCCGTCTCGAGCAGGCGCGTCTTCCGCCCGTCGAGCCGCTCAAAGGTGTACATCGAGCCGCTCAGGTCGAGCACGAACCGCAGCGCCACCCGCTTGCCCGCGCCGCCCGCGCTCCCCGCCGGCCTCGGGCCGCGGTGCTTGTAGATGGCGGCCGAGCCGGCAAGCCCGTCCACCATCCTCGCCTCGTCGAGCTCGCCGTGCGGGCGGCCCTTGAGCCAGATCCGCTCCTTGGACCGCTCGCGGTGCTCGTGCAGCGCGCGCCGCATCCTCGCCACCTGAGGCTCGACGCCGGCACGGTACGCGTCGTACAGCTCGGCGTCGTGCGGCGCCATCCCAATCTCCCTGAGCCGCTCCGCGTACGCCTCGTCCGCCATGCGCTTCGCCGCCTCGGCCGCCTCGTCGCTGATCCCCGCCGCCTTCTCCTCCTCGCTCAGCAGGTGCACCTGCTGCCCAACGTCGAGGCGGTACGGCCCGGCGCGGCCGCCCAACCCCGCGGTGCCCGTCCCGCCCGTCCCGCCCGCGTACTTGTTCCCGCCCACGTGCGGCTTGCCGTCCCACTCGCCGTGCTTTGGCCCGCCCTCGGGCATCGGCGGCGGCGGCTTCTCCGCGCGGCCGCCAAACTCGTCCGACTCGCCCTCGAGGCGCAGCTCCATCGGCGGCGCCTTCTTCTTGCTCCGCCGCAGCTCGAGCGCGAGGCTCTGCAGACCATGCTCCGCGAGCACGCCGGCGAGCAGCGACGCCGCGGAGCGGTCGTCCGCGTCGGCGTCAAACACCCCGGCGAGCGCGCCGTGCAGCCCGTCCTGCGGGCACGCGTCGAGGTGGCGCGCCACGAGGACGAGCTCGCGCACCGAGTACGGGTACGAGAGCGCGCCCTGCTCGTGCAGTAGCCGCAGCCGCGCGAAGAGGGAAAGCAGCGTCGCGAGCTGCTCGCGCGGCAGCCCGGGCGCCACCCGCCGGAGCAGCTGCGCCTGCGACGCCGCGTCCGGGTTCGGCACCACCAGCGAGCTGAAGGCGTCGCCGCACTCGCGGTAAAAATCGTTCCCCTGGAAGGGCCAGCCCGGCGGGTTTGCCAGCACCACCATACGGAAGGCGGGCGACACCACGAGCTCCTGCTCCTCCTCGCCACCGCCCTCGCCGCCGCCCTCGCCGCCGCCCTCGCCGCCACCCGCCCTCGCGGCGCGGCGCACCAGCCGCCTTCCGTCGGCCAGCTGCAGGTCGCCGTCCTCGGCGAGCGCCTTGAGCACGCAAACCACCTCGAGCGGCGCCTTGTCCGCCTCGTCGACGACGAGCACGCGCCCGCGCCGCGCCGCGCGCACGAGCGGCGAGTCGCGGAAGGCGAGAACGCCGCCCTCGAGGCTCGGCGCGAGCGTGAGAGAAGCGACGGTCGTGTCTCGGTGCAGTTGGACGTATTCCCGCTCTGCGCCGAGTAGCTGCAGCAGCCGGTCGGCGAGCTTGTTCTTGCCGACACCCTGGTCCCCGAGCAGCAGCAGATGGCCGCCGCCCTCCCACTCGAGCAGCATCTCCTCGAGCAGCGCCACGTGGCCCGCGATGGCGACAAAGGAGGGGCGAGGCACCAGCGACGGCTCCTCCGGCGCCGGGTACTGCGCCACGCTTACGCTGCCGATGCTCACGCGCCCGCCCCGCACGACGATCGCGGGTCCGTCGTCGGCGGGTCCGTCTCCGCGGCCGTCACCGACCGCCAGCGCCGCTGCGCGCTCGCACACCTGGCGCACCCTCGCGTCGGCAGTCTCCTTGCGCTGCGCCGCCAGCCGCTTGGCGCCGTCCTCTATCTTTGCGTCCAGCGCCGCGCCCATCCCCCCAAAGTTGCCCATCATTCTCCTCTGGATCGAGAGCCCCTCGAGCTCCTTGACTTCGCGCGCCTGCGCCTCGCGCCGCGACCTCTCCGCCGCCGCGACCCGCGCGCCTCCCGCGCCCGCCTCGCCGCCGCGCGGCCTCGCCTCCCCGTCCAGCCCAGAGGTCGAAGGCACGTCGGCAGCCCTCACACCCGCCTCGGCCGCCGCACGTGCAAGCAGCGCCGCCGCCGTCTCGCGCGCCGCGGGCGGTGCCGTGAGCAGCCCCGCCGCGGTGCTCCGCCGGAGGGCGCCCGCCGCGTCGTCGGGCCGTCGGCGAAGGTACTGCGCGGCGCGCAACAGCTGCCGCTGCGAGAGCAGAGCCCCTCGAAGCGACGGCTCGGCCGACGAAGCGGAGAGCACTGCGGCGCGGTAGCGGAGGAGAGCGCGCAGCGGCGGCAGCGCCTTGGGCGGGCAGGTGTGCATCTGCAGCATCTGCAGCAGCTCCGCCTCCTCGGGCGGCGACAAGCTCACCCAAGCAAAGAGCGGAAGCAACTCGTCGCTCAGCCAGCCGGCGGCGGCGGCGGCGGCCTCGCCCTCGCCCTCGCCGGCGGGCGGCTCTGCGGTCGCGACGATGCGGAAGGCGGGGTGGACGCGCTGGACGCCCTTCGCTGCGAGCTCGCCCTCCGTGAGGCCCGCCGCGAGGAGCGCCTCCCACTGCGCTGCCGAGACGAGCCGCGAGCCGTCCGGCAGCGAGAGGAGGCTCCGCTCGACGCAAAGCGGTCCGACCTGGGAAGACGAACGCAAGCGGCCGAGGGAGTATGAGCATATCGGCGCCGAGGGAGTATGGGCACAAGCGGCCGAGGGAAAGAGAATATGGTATCGTGCGGGGTCATCCGCGCCAGCACGGGGGCTGCGAATGCAGCAACTGGGGCTACAGCACCTGGGGCGTGCGATGGCGGACATGTGTGTTCCGCATGCTAAGCGTGCGAACGGCTCCGGCGAACGTGCCGCGCGGGAGGCGGTGGATGCCGTCGAGGAGGGCGACGCCCCCCCGCCGCGCAGCGAGCAGCAGCGGCGAGTCACGCCACTCTGTCGCCCCGTCGGGCGTGGTTGCGCGCCGCTGCAGCAGCTCGTGTGCGGGCAAGTCGGCGTGGCAAAAGACAGAATACGCCTCCCCGTACCCAAACAGCTGCGCGAAGCGGCGGGCGAGGGACGTCTTGCCGACGCCCTTCGGCGCGAGCAAGCAGACGTCGTGCCCGAGCGCATGCCTGTGGGGCATGTCCAGGAGGTGTCATCGACATGTCGTGGACGTGTCCGCCGCGTCGCCCAAGCGCGCGCGCTCGGCGCAGATGCTGTCCAGCGCGGCCGCCTGCGACGCAACCAGCGGCGGGCCCGCGCCGTGCCACGCGCAGTCGCCCTCCTGCTGTGGTACGCCGCCGCCGCCGCCGCCGCCGCCTCCGCCTCCACCTCCACCTCCGCCTCCGCCTCCGCGCGTCGCCTCGATCGCGAGCTGGCGCAACTCCGCTTTCTCGAGCACGTGCGCGTGCGCCACGCCTCGCGCGGCGAGCAGCGCCTTGAGCTGCCCGCCGCTCATCGCCACGATCTCGTCGGGAGACGTGCCGCCGCCGCCTCCGCTGCCGCCTCCACCGCCGCCTCCTCCGCCTGCGTTTTGCGAGGCGGACAAGGCCGGGCTCCAGAGGGGCTTGCAGCCGCAAGCCGCCTCGAGCCGCACGCTCGCGCCCTCCGCGAGGACGGCAAAGACGCACTCGCACCGGCTCGCCCCCTCCCCGCGCCGCTCGATGCGCGAGAGGGCGTAGCGCAGCGGCGTGCACGGCGGCGGCAGCAAGCTCTCGACCTACTTTTTCGCGTTGGGCTTGGGTGAGGGGCTTGCAAAGGGCGAGGCGGGCGGCAGCGGGCGCTTAAGGTCCTCGCGCCGCACGCCCTTCAGCGTGTCGGGAGGAAGGTGCAACGCGGCGAGGGGTAGGCGCCGCTCCACCGCGGCGGCGGCGTCCGCCCCGTCGAACGCCTCGAGCAAGGCGGCGGCGCGCTCTGCGCCGCCCTCGGGGAAGTATGCCAGCCGCCTGCCGCCTGCCGCCTCGTAGGGCGCGCCGCTCGCCGCCGCCGAGCGCAGGCGCAACGCGTCGGCGGCGGCGCAGACCTGCCTCGCGCGTGCGGGGCTGAGCCGCGGCGCGGCCGCGACGACGCGGCTGAGCAGCTCCGAGCCCGCCACGAACCGCACCCGTCGCGTCGCGAACCGGGAGCGCAGAGGCGGGTCGAGCGGAGTTCCGGCGTAGGTCGGCTGAGGTAAACCGATGCCGATGACGACGAAGCCGCGCTTGGCGAAGCGCAGGCCGCGTCCCCGCGCGCCACCCTCCTCCTCCTCGCTGGACATCGCTGGCGCCGCGAGGAAGCCGCCGTCGTCGAGCGCCATCTCCCGGTTCTCGAGTAGGTTGTTGAGCAGAGGCAGCACGTTGCGCTCCGCCTTCTCGATGCCCTCGAGGAGGAGGACGCGGCCGTGGCAGGCGGCGCGCAGCGGCGGCGCGTCCGCGTACAGCATCGAGCCGCCGCGCAGCTCGCGCCGCTGCTTCAAGTCCGCCTCGCAGGTGTCGCGGGTGACGCCGACGTACTCTACCTCCCGCCGCAGAGTGGCGCACACCCAGAGAGCGAGCGAGCGCAGCCCGCCACCCGGCTCGCCCAGCAGCAGCATGTCCTGACCGAGCTTGAGCTGCACCATCATCCACCGCATCGTCGCGAGCGCCTCTTGCGACGAGCCAAGGCTGCTGCGGAGGCCCGGCGGCAGCCACGGCACAAGCTCGGGCGCACAGGGAGAACCAACTTCAACAGTGACTCCGCCGATGCTGTAGGAGTGGACCTCGCCACTAGGCTCCACAGGGGGTGAGGCATGGCGGGGCGGCGGGACGTCTTCGCCGCCAGACTCAAAGTAGGCGCGCAACTCCGACTCTGTCCAGCCGGCGCAGCCGCTCTCGGGCAGCGGCACGTCCTCAGCAAAGCACTCTGACTGAATGGAGAGAATGGAGGCCGCGTCCAGGGTCGGTGTCATGTGGACCAAGACATATCTGTGTCGCAAGTAAAGATACAGCAGTGGTACTGTCCCGTTTTGCTGTTCACAGCTAGGGACGGCCTCTGCGGCAAAGTCAAATCACCCCCACCGCCTCCCACCTCCCACCTCCCTCCCACAGGCAAACCTTCGGCTCCCGCTCAGAGGCTCGCCGCGCCCGTGCGGCGCGCCGAGGCGGCGCCGAGGCCGGCGCCTTGCACCCGGCCCGCGGCCGGCACCGCCTCGCCCCACAACTGACCGCCCTGCGGCCCCTGCGCAGGCGTACCACAGGCGTCGCTCAAAGAGCGACGCCGGGTGTGGGCTGCTCCCTTGACCCGTCACCCGCCGCGCCCTCGCCCGGCCGCCTCACCGCTCACGGAGCGCTCGGCTACTCGCCGCCGCCGCCACGCGTCCCGCGCCGCCACGCATGCCCCTTGCCCTGACGCGCGCGCTCTGCAGCGGCAGAGCGCGCGTCCCTGGCACAGACGGAGCAGCGGCCGCGCCAGCGGTCGCTGCTCCGCCCCCCCCGTCGCGCGCGCCGCGCGCGCGCCGCCGCCGCCGCCGCCGCCGCCGCCCCCTCCTCGCCGTCTTCCCCACCCTACCCTCTGTTGCGCGCGCGCGCCCCGCGCTGCGCGCCCCCGCCCCCACCCCCGCCCCCGCCCCCGCCCCCGCTCCCACGCGCCCCTTCCCCGGTAGGTGTGCGTAGAAAGTGGAACCAATCGAGAGGTGGCAGAAGCCGCCGTGTGTGACACATATTGCGGCACGTGAGTGTGAGACAGAGCCCCGGCAGCTTGGGCCAGGTACCAATTTTGTCGAATTTATTTCAAAATCTGCAGGCGCGGAGCGCCTGCGAAAATTTTGAAGAAATTTGCAGTCGGGCCTGATTTTCATCAAGATCTTTCAAATTTGCGGTGTGGAGTTGGGGGGTGGGTTAGGTTAGGGTTATTAGGGTTAGAGGGTTAGGGTTAGGGTTAGGGTTAGGGTTAGGGTCAGGGTTAGTCTGGTTGTGTCTGTATATGCCAGCGTTGCAGGGTTCTGCGCTGGGATCTGGCCCCAGCGCCGACGAGTAAGACTCAGCACCGCACGCTGACCCCACCAAATGCCGCCTCAGGGCGCCAGGCCGCCAGCCACTTCTTACACGCGGCCGGCGCCCTCTCGCGGCAAAAGGGTCGAGCGAGCGGGCAGAGTCGCGATGTCTGCGCACCCGCGTGCCGATGGGCGGCACACGCAACCGAGAGAGGCCCTGTCGCGCCGCCAGTAGCGTTCTCCGCACTCCCCACGCCACCAATTGCCGCCTCAGGGCGCCAGCCACCTCTTACACGCGGCCGGCGCCCTCTCGCGGCAAAAGAGTCGAGCGAGCGGGCAGAGTCGCGCGATGTCTGCGCACCCGCGTGCCGATGGGCGGCACACGCAACCGAGAGAGGCCCTGTCACGCCGCCAGTAGCGTTCCGCACTCCCCACGCCACCAATTGCCGCCTCAGGGCGCCAGCCACCTCCTTACACGCGGCCGGCGCCCTCTCGCGGCAAAAGGGTCGAGCGAGCGGGCAGAGTCGCGCGATGTCCCTGCGCACTACCTGGGTGTTCGCCGCCTATATGCTCTATCCTGTGCCAAGACGGACACATTTTGACAATCAAAATCTACCTCAAAATTTGCGGCCGCCCCTCGAAATTTGCTGATCAAAATTTGCGGTGGCCCAGGAGCGGATCCGTCGTTAGTCGTGTTCACGCCGGGATCGTGATCCCGACAACCTGGGCAGACTTTAGGCTACGACAGTATATGTGACAAAAACTCTCTCTCTCCCCTATATGTGTAGGGACCCTAAAGTCATCAGAGAGCAGGGAATACAGTCTGTTGCGGGCATTAAGAAAACAATCCCGCGGCACGCCGCCGTTTCTAAGCCTTTCCACCCACCCCACCCACCCCACGCCGTGGTTTCTTAGCTTCGGCCGGCACCCCAGGTCAGCCGGGATCTAGGAATTTTTAGGTAAAATGACAATAAGGAAGCGCTGGACCGATGCGCCAGTCAGCAGTCTTGGGATGACAGGAAGACGCACACACCTCCATCCACACCGCCCAGAACACCGCAGACTTGGGCAAAATGACAAGTGCGCGCGCCGCAGGCGAAGAGAAAAATTGAGCGGGGCTCCTGTTCACACTCGTGTGTGGGCCCTTTCTTGGGGCCGCGCCTGCGGCGCGCCGTGGTTTCTTAGATTTTCGCGGAAATTGCTTGGTAGGGTTTATTAATGGGACGCTTTCTTAATGCCCGCAACAGACTGTAGGACCGCCGCAAGCGGCATGGCGTGGAGCGGTTGAGCGTCCCTCCGGGGGCCCCTGCTCTGCTGACTCTCATCTAGCACCCTCTTGGGGCCTCTCCTGACCGCTGTGGGCCTCTCTCCAGACCTCCTCTTGCCTATGGGAGTACCCCTTAGGCTGAATATACTTTTCCTCTCGCACCCCGTCTCTTTTCCTTTCCTTTTTTCTCTACAGCACCCTCTCTTTTCCTCTCTCTTTTCCCGGGGAAACCATCAAATTTTCCGGGCTCTGAGCCGAGACCCGAGTCTGAGGCTCGTTTGGGGCCGGCCCAAAATCAGCCAAATCGGCGAAATACCGGGTATTTTTTGCGGGTATACCTAGGAAACCCCCGGTATACCTGAAAATACCCTGGTCCCTGCGACCGCCTGGGTATCGTGCCGATTTCCTCAATTTTGCCACAGATTTTGCACAAACCAGCTGGGTATCGTGCCGATTTCCTCAATTTTGCCTCAGATTTTGCCCCAAACCAGCTCTCAGACTCAGGGAAACTCGCGAGTTTCCAGAATGGAGCACCAAACACCCTCTGTTTTCCCTGGAAATTTCCGGAAACGCAAAGTGCTGGGGACCCTCTGTTTTCCTTTTTGTTTGCCGGAAAAGTATATGCAGGCCAAAGTACCTAAGTACCCCTCCCAGTCTACTTCCTAGGATGACACAGGCACAGGTTTGCATAATCCGAGCTTTTTCTCAAGGGCTATACTCGAGTAGTGCAGAGAAGAAAGAAAACAATCACAGCAGACAGGCTCGACACAGGTGCGAACTGGCGCGTGCTAGTACTATCACAGGCACACCCAGAGAAGAAATGCGCGTATGTACCCTCCGCGGAGTAGGCCTCCACATACATACCGGGTACGTGTGTATATGCTCGCTGCTGCCGACAAACTCGCTTTAGGAGGCACCTTTAGCGCCCGCTGGCGTCCCGATCTCGGCGTGGCTGCCGCCGACGCCGCCCTCTCCGCTGCCGACGCCGACCTGCCTAAGCACTGCTCGTTTGCGGTGGTGGGCGCCGGCTGGTCCGGCGCGTATGCCGCCTGGCGACTCGCCGTCGACACCTCGTCTGTAAACGCCTCGTCTGTGTGTGTCTTCGAGGCAAACGGCCGCGTCGGAGGGCGCATCTTCTCGGTCCACGGCCTCCCCTCCTTTGCAGACCTCGCTGTGGATGTCGGCGGCTACCGCTTCCAGACGAGGCAGCGACTGCCCGCGGACCTCGTTTTTTTCGCTCTCAAGCTGCCGACGCAGTGCTATGACTGGGAGTGCGCCGCAAAGTGCGAGGGCACGACTTGCTACGTCGTCAAGGACGCGTTCGGCAACAACGCCGGCTACGCCACCGCCATCGAGACGATGCTCGGCCAGGTCGAGGCGGCGGGCGGACCGGGGCGGCAGGTCCACCTCGCGGCGAGGCTGACCTCCATCGAGGCGGCGCCGGCTGCAGGCAGGGCGGCGAGCCGGCTCATCTTTGCGGGCGGGCGCAGCGTCACAGCGAGCAAGGTCCTGCTCAACCTGCCCTCCAACGCCATCGAGTACCTCTCACGCGACTCGACGCTGCTGGGAAGCTCCTCGGCCGCCGTGCGGCGCTTGCTCGGCGCCGTGACGACCATCCCGATGGTCAAGGTCTACGCGTGGTACGACGACGCGTGGTGGAGCACCAAGCTGGGGCTGATGGAGGGCGCCTTCACCGCCGCCACCGACGGCGCTCCGCTCGAGGGGCGCTACCACGACGGCCCGCAGCGCTGCGTAGTCGGGCGCGACACGGCGGGCGACCCCGTCTACTCGGGCAAGAAGATAGCGTACGGCAACTGCAGCGGGGCGCTCGAGGTGTACTATGGGATCGCCCGGCCGTACTATGCCAAGCTGATGCCGAGCCCTCTTCAGCCGCTGACCGTCGCGACGCGCGGTACGAGCAGCCTCGCCGCCGCGCAGCTGATCGGGGACGTGCACGCCGCACTGATGGCTCGACACGCAAAGGCGCTCGCATCCGCGGGCGTCGCCCCCGGCGCCGTCTCCCCGCCGCAGACGGTGGTGCTGGCCAACTGGATCTCGGCAGGGCGCTACACGCCGGGCATCGGCCGCTTGCTGGGCGGCGATCTCGACCGCGCGCTGCTTCGCAAGCCGCTGCCAGATTACGACCTCTTCCTCGCGAACCAGGACTTTGGGTACGAGACGGGGTGGGCGGCGGGCAGCCTGGCGATGGCCGAGAAGGTGCTGCAGGCTGAGCTGGGGCTGCCTGCGCCGCGTTGGCTCGACGCGGAGTGGTACGAGAAGAGAGTCGTGGCCGAGCCCTGAGAGAGGCGGGCGGTCCTGGATGTGTCGAGGTGTAGTGCATGTACATTTGTTGTACTTTGTTGCCGAGACTTGAGCCCTGCGGGCTCTGCCAGTACGTGCAGGGCCAGGGGGCGCGGCAGGCTCTCTGCCCCACGCAGAGGCGCCTTTGTTAGTGCGCAGCCCACAAGACTCAAGAGAGAAGAGTCTAAATCCACACAACACGACGGTCGACGCACGACTCTCGACTGTCGACTGCAAGCGCACGTTTGTGCTTTGTCGCGTTTGAGGTTTGTGTGCGATTACCGATTTATTCTCTCTCCCCGGCTGTGTGAAGAGCTTTGCGGTCGGCGCCGGCGTCCTCCGCTGCCAGCGAATGCGGTCTCTTGACTCTTTGTGGATTGAGAGACATGAGCGCTCTCAGGCGTACGCGGCACAGCGCGCATGCACACGCGCGCACAACTTCATGCTGACATGCACATCGGGTGTGCACATGTGCATGCGCATGTTGTGCATGTGCAACCCCAATCACCACCATAACGCTATCCTGTGCAGTCATCCACCTCAACCATTACCCCACCCAATCTCGGGAAGTCTTCTATGAGTCCAAGATGAAGCGGGGCGATGCTATGCGCGCAAAGAAAGATGAGCATGTGCGCAACTGGGGCTATTTCCACCGCTATTCGAACACGTTTTCGGGTATCCTTGACGACGAGCTGGCGCGCAAACGCCTCGGGCATGCACAGAGCGACCAGGGTCCAGGCGGCTGTTGACAGGTTGGTGTGTGGCATCACCCATCCGGGTGGCTCTCAGCCAGAGTGGTGCACAGATACTAAGGTCTTGCATTGATAGATGGAGTGGGAGCTCAGTCAGCATGAGAGAATGAATCAAATATAAATCGAACAACTCATGCGTTTGCAGCTGGGCACCATGAAGATTACATGCATGGGAGCACTTGAGGCAAACCCCACTTTGGGATATTGAGGCGGTGTGACGGCACTCACTCACAGGGCACGGGAAGCTCTCCCGCCGTGTCTGCGTGGCCCGCCCGACCCGCGGGGAACGGCGCGCGCCCCTCCCGGCGGAGCTGGGTGCGGCAGACGGGCCCACGGGTCGGTTCCGGGCCGATTTGGGGCCGTTCTGTCTAGTACTAGTTTTGGGTCAAAGACAAGTAAAAATCTCGCCCCACGGATGACACTTTTTGATTTTTCGAGCCACGATCGTCGCCCGGGCCCGTGAGGCCATGGGAACGCCCTCGGATTGTACAGCACCCTCCACTAGCCACAACCGTGGGCCCTCAACCGCGTATCGGTGTCGCCGCAAAATAGCCTTCAGACGCTGTCTCGTCGTTATAAATCGGCCAATCTGGCCCCTCTGCCACAAGTTTTGCTTTGGGACGCACCGTAGCACGGTGGAGTCGAGATCCGGCGCGCAACCATAAAAAGTATCATCAATCGGGCCCGGCTAAACCTGCCACCGGAGGCGCGCAAAATGGAGGCGATTTTGTGGTGGTAAAGCGCAAGATGGCCAGAACGGGGCGCCGCGCGCTCGGGAGCGCTCGCCGCTCGCAGGCCAACTCCTCCCCAGCACGGTGCGTGCGTGTGCTCAGGTTGAACTCGATGCCGCGACTTCACAGCCTCCGCCGTGAAGCTTCCAGCACGTCGAGGGCGGACGCTTTTCGGCGCCATGGTTTTGGCGCAGCGCTTCGCCGGCTGTCATCCCAGTCCATGGTCGCTCCACAACGATTCCCAGGCGTGCCCGCACGCTCCTCAGGGGAGTGGGCACGCCTCTTGCTATCCTGAAGCGCGCGTCAAGCCCGCTCGACCGTGAGCTTGCTCAGCGAACAGTTTTTCAACAGACGTTGAGCGACGGGCGTGAATCTCCCACACACTCGCCAACTCCTGACTGAGCAGGCCGTACCCACGTGATAGCCCCACTGATCCATCCCATGCGATCAGGCGCCGCTCGGACCCCATGTTCGAGCAGGATTCCTCGCGGCAACACAACTCGGCGCTCTCGATGTGCGCGCTCTAGGCAGTCAGTCTCAACGCCGATTACTGCCGAGCGCGCACGACTCGTAGGCGTACCGGCGTGCCGCTGGCGGCCAGCAGTATACGACGACGACGACATCTCACACCCCGCGCTGGCCAGCGCCATCAGCCCCTCACGGCCCGGCCCAACCTCCCTTCGCCTCGCCTCCAGTGAGTGCCTCCAATCAAGTCGCACCTCTCTTCTTCAGCGAATGCAGCGGCAGCACCACGTCAGAGGCCGGGCCGACTGCTCTGGCGGACCTGCATGCCCAGCCATGCCCCCCACTCCCCACCCGCTTGGATCAAACAGCTGACAGCTCCACCAGCTCCACCACCGCCGCGTGTCGTGTCATGAAGCATGAATAGACACAAGCATGAGCGGCGCCATCCTCCCAGCCCGCCTCGCCGACCTGGCTCGGGGCGACCTGGCCTCGCTGCGCGCCTTCCTCGCCGGGCGGCGGACGCGCGGCACGTCGCTCGCGGCCCAGCTCGACGCGCGGCACGACACCGAGAGGCAGGACACGCTGCTCACCTGGGCCGCTCGTCACGGGCAGGCCGAGGCGGTGCGGCTGCTGCTCGACAGCGGCGCGAGCGTGGGGGCGACGAATGATGACGGCGCTTCCGCGCTGTATACCGCGTGCCAGGAGGGGCAGATTGAGTGCGCCCGGCTGCTCGTCGAGGCTGGCGCAGCGACCGACCAAGCAGACGCCAGAGGCGTCACGCCGCTGTTCGTCGCGTTCCTGAAGGGCCATGACCAGTGCGTCCGGCTGCTTCTCGAGGCGAGCGCGGCGGTCAACCAAGCCAAGGACGGCAGCGCCACGCCGCTGATCATCGCGTGCTACAAGGGCCACCTCGAGGTCGCCCGGCTGCTGTGCGACGCTGGCGCGGCGGTCAACCAAGCCCCGCAGAACGGCGCCACGCCGCTGTACATCGCGTGCCAGAAGGGCCACCTCGAGATCGTCCGGCTGCTCCTCGAAGCCAGCGCGGCGGCCGACCAAGCCACGCAGAATGGCGTCACGCCGCTGTTCATCGCGTGCCAGCAGGGCCAGCTCGAGTGCGTGCAGCTGCTCCTCGAGGCTGGCGCGGCGGTGAGCCAAGCCAAGGACAACGGCGTCACGCCGCTGTACGTCGCGTGCCAGAACGGCCGCCTCGAATGCGCCCGGCTGCTCCTCGAGGCTGGCGCGGCGATCAACAGAGCCAAGGAGAACGGCGCCACGCCGCTGTTCATGGCGTGCCAGAACGGCCACCTCGAGTGCGCCCGGCTGCTGCGCGGCGCTGGCGCTGACATCAACCAAGCGCTGAACGACGGTACCACGCCGCTGTTCATTGCGAGCGAGAAGGGTTACCCCGAGATCGCCCGGCTGCTCCTCGAGGCTGGCGCAGCGATCGACCAAGCCCGCAACAACGGCGCCACGCCGCTGTTCATGGCGTGCCGTGAGGGCCAGCTCGAGTGCGTTCGGCTGCTCCTCGAGGCTGGCGCGGCGATCGACCAGGCCGAGGAGCAAGGCGCCACGCCGCTGTTCGCTGCGTGCCACCAGGGCCACCTCGAGGTCGCCAAGCTCCTCTCCTCCTACGGCGCCTCCCGCGCCGCTACGCCCTTCGGCACGCCCGAGGAGGTTGCAACCGAAGAAGGCCACGCCGACATCGCCGCCTGGCTGGTCGCCAGCCGCGGCTGGACGCCGCTCGCGCACCTTGAGACCCTCACCGCCGCCCGCGCCACCTCCCTCCTGCGCAGCGGCGCAAGCCTGCACGAGGGCGAGCCGACGCCGCTGCGGCGCGCCGCGGGCGGCGCGGGCGAGGCGGCGGCGCTGGTCCGGCGGGCGGCGGCGCCGTGGTCGCCGACAAGCCACTCGCTCTTCCCCGCGGCGGCGCGCGCGCGGGCGGCGCGCCTCGTCCTCTCGCTCTACGAGATCCACGAGCGGTACCACCTCGATTCGGCCGGAGCCACGAACGGCATCGCGGCGCTCGACTTTGGCCACTGCGTCTTGGGCTTCGCCATCGCGCGCGAGACGGAGTAGGCCGGCGGTGAGAGTCTTTGCCTCGGCTCCGACCATGGTCGTGGCTCGTGCTGTTTGCTGTCTTGGGTCCGGAACCGCTGTTTGGATTGGGAGAGTGCGCATGTTTTCGCGCGCGCGCGGGGGGGGGGGGGGCTGCGATGGGGGAGATTGTAACAAAAACACATATGTTCTCCAGGGGTCCTTTGAGGTACCGATTGAGAGAAGAACACAAAAAGAAAAAGAATCACACGTCCCGCCCCGCTCCCACCGAGCGCCCTCGAAAGCCAAAACGCAAAAGCTGGCTCAGCCTCCCGCGTCCCGGCGCGGACACGCTTCGAACTTTACCGCTCGCGCTGCCGAAAAAGATCGAGACAGCGGCGGAGGACGGCAAGGTGGTTGACATGAGCGCTCTCAGGCGTACGCGGCACAGCATGCGCACACGCACACAACTCTTCATGCTAACATGCACATGGGTGTGCACACACACGCACATGCACTTGCACAACGAGCGGAGCACAAAATGTGTGCATGCGGTGCATGTGCATGTGCTTTTTTTACGTAGTGGAGCTGTCCCTGAGTCAGACGCGGAACACTGCCCCCCGCCCAGCTCGTGGAGGAGGTCACTCACAACGAGATAGCCGTAGAGAGAGAGAGGGTTCGTCATTGATTGCATATAGACAGACGTGTGTGTACAGCCTTGGAATGCGCTCCGCGCTCAGATGCGAACGATGACGTCGCGTGCCTCCGCCGTCATCCTGGCCGGCCTGCGCGAGAACGAATAGCGCTTTGGCCTCACCGCGTGGAGGGTGATGACGCGAGGCCCGCGGACTATCATATCTGCCTCGGGCTCGCACGGCTCGGGCTCCTGCGCGTCGTAAGCCTCCGCCGCCTGAGTGTCGAGCCAAGTTCGCTGGCTCTCACGAGGCCCAGATTCGTAATCGGGATCGTCGCCCGCCGCCTCGGCCTCGCCCGCCTCCACCAGTGAGTCACGAGCAGCGGAGGAGAGGCGCCGGGCGGTAGCCTCAAAGATGTCGCCGGTGCCGCCCTCGGTCTGATCCCCCTCGTCGCAGCCCTCTATCATTCGCAGCCACTCGCACGCCTCGCCCTGCAGCGCCTCAAGCGCCGCCAGGTTGGCCGCATGCTCCGTCGCCTCCGCACTGCAGGCGCTCCGCTGCCGCGCCACTTCTTTGGCGAGATACGCGGCGCGCTTCTCGCGGCGCGCTACGAACGCGTCGTTGCTGCGCTTTCTATTCGCGTCGCGCATCGCGAGCAGGTACATTGCCCGCTCGTGCGCATCCGCTGCACCCGCCAGCATCTGCTGCAGCAGTTGCTGCGCCGACTTGCTATCTCCAGACGAGAGCGTGGCAGCCGCCTCAGCCACTTGTGCCAGCATCTCCTCGCTCCGGTCGCCTGACTCCTGCTGCGGCGCCGTCTGCCACGAGCCGGGGATGAAGATGGCCGGCTCCGCCCCCTCGACAGCCTCAGGCAACAACTTCAACGGCTGCGAGAGGAAGGCCGCGAGCTGCGCGCCGTCACCACGGCAGTAAAAGCTTTGATGCCGGCGGCCGGCCCGATCGAAGCTCGGGAGCGCGCGCACCTGGGCCGGACAGTGGCAGGGGGTGAGCGAATCGGGCGTTGCGGCACACGTGTGCCCAGCGAGACACACCTCGAGCCGCATAATACATATATCTCCGGGCGCCCCCGGGCCCTCTGAGGCCGTGGCCACGCGGCGTTTCCGAAATGCGGCGGGCGCGTGCTTTTATAGCCCTATATGTTTTACCCGGACGCGACCGCACTCGACGGTGGCGGAACGTGGTACTGTGCGAATGTGGACGGATTCACACCCGTGCCGCAGCACTGGAGAGCCGGTTGGCCGCTCTGTGTATCTCGAGACCTCGAGAGAAGACCTCCCCGAGGGCCCAAGTCAAGAATTGGCTTTCTTTCGGCGGGCAAGAGAGCCGGCGAGCCGGACGGGACCGACCGCAAGGACGGCCGTTGGATCAGCACCACACTCCTTGTGGTGGGCTGGTGGCGGCGTGCCGTTCTCCCATCCGGCATCCCTCCCTTGTCCTCTGTCTGTCTGCTTTCTTTCTTTCCAGTGTCGTGCGAGGCCGAGGGTGTTTTGTTATAAAATTCTTTCTTTCTTCCAGACAGACAGACAGACAGACGAACGAACGAGCAGCCCCTTACTTAGCGACAACCAGCGGTGTTGAGAGAGAGAGAGTTCATCTCTCGAGGTTCTCGAGGTTGATATCATTTGGCCGCGTTGGGTGGGTAGCGAGGATTGGTGTAACGCGAGCCATGGGTTGTAGCTTGTAGGGGGCTCGCTGCGAGGAGAAGGGCGGTGTAATAAGAAGCGGACTATTACTATTACCCGTAGTCCGCCCCGCCGCCCCGCTCCTCACCATCGGGCCGCATAAGCGGCTGCCACGGCACGCCTCTCGCAGATTCGTTTCTCGCGCCTGGGTCAGGGCGCGGGGGGCATTCCCCGGCCGGGTCGCTCGAGCATAGCGTGGGGGGGGGAGAGGGAGGGAGCGAGAGGGAGGGAGGGAGGGGGGGGGGGGGGGGGGAAAAAAAAAAAGAGAAAAAGAGAGAGAGAGAGAGAGAGAGAGAGAGAGAGAGAGAGAGAGAGAGAGAGGCGGACTACGCGCACGCCCTCTCGCGCTCGGACACCGCGTGCAGATGTACCTGTTCGAAGATATCAACCTCGAGAACCTCGAGAAAAGCCGCCGTTCACAACGTGACAACCCTACGGCGTCGACCTGAACCCGCGCCGATGAGATCGCTCAACCTCCTCCTCGTCGGCTCCACCGCCGCCCAGCAGGGAATTCACTGGTTCCACACCAAGGGCGGCTGCGCGACTCCGCTGGGCAGCAGCGGTCAGTACGATGAGAGGTGGCAGGTGACAGAGATAGCGTGTCGCGATGAGTGCGCTCGCATGATCGACTGCCTGGCGTACGAGTTCGGGCAGGTTGGAAACTACAACCTCTGCGAGCTGCACAAGGAAGTGCTCGCCAAGACCTTCCCCGGGGAGCACGGCATCACGTGCCATGTAAAGGCGTGCCACCCGCCTCGGCCGACGCGCCGCCTCACCCACGCCTCGCCCGAACTCACGCCTCGCCGCAGAGTCTTGATCGCGCCGCCTCATTCACACGCCTCGCCCGACGCTCCGCCCCACCCATGAACAGAGCGTTTACCGCCTCATGAATAGGATTCCGACCGGAATCGCGCCGCGTGGATGGGCCTCTTCGACGCCCCCAACCAGGTGGTGCAAGCGACCGTCGCTGCGCCGCAGACGCACACGAGCGCGCGAGCCGACTGCACCGCCGCGACTGCCAAAGGACTCAAGGACCTCACGGCGCTGCCAGGCAAGCCGGGCGACCTCCGGGGCTGTATCTTTAACGACGTGGACATGTCGGGCGGCGTGGTCATGGAGGGGGTCGAGTTCGACTGGTCGTCGTTCCAGCGCGCCATCCTACAGGACGCAAAGGCGAACGGCGCCTCGTTCCGGCGCGCGCGCCGATGCCAGCGGGGGCGGGGGCACACAGCCCCGACCCTCTCCTCAGCCGCGCGCACACCCCTCCCGCAGGCACGCAATGATGGCGGGCGTCGTCCTCTCGAAGGGCTCGTTCGAGGGGGCCGACTTCTGGCGCGCCGACCTGAGCGAGGCGCAGCTCGAGTCGACCACCTGCTCGCGGTGCGAGTTTGAGTGGGCCATCCTCGTGAGGGCGCGTATGGCGGGCGCGGTGCTGCAGGACGCGAAGCTCGGCTACGCGACGCTGCAAGGCGCAGACCTGCAGAATGCCGACCTCACCCGCGTCGACTTTTCGCTCGCGAACTTGGGCGGCGTCACTCTCAAGGGCGCAAAGTTCTCGGGCGCCGACGTGCGCGGCGTGTCCTTCAAGGGGGCCGACACCACCGGGTGCGACTTTGCCGGCGTGGTCAACATGCACAAGGCGCGCTGCGACGGCCACCCGACGGGAGGCCAGGCCGTCACTCGCTGGGGCATCCAGGCAGGCTGCGACATCAACAACCCGCCGACCCGCGGTTATGCGCCCTGAAAGGTAAGCTGCGCGGCCCTGTGTGTGTGTATGCGCGCGCATATTCGTTGCGTATAGGTCGTTCATGTTTCACTCTGGTGTGCGATAATATGCCCTACTGTAACGGCTGTGCCTGAGCACACTGCTGTAATTAAACGTCACTGATTTTACATACATCACAAAACCATGGGCGTGGCCGTCTCAGATCGTCCCTTCGACGATGATCGTGCGTCGTCTTGGTAGAGTACTGGGCTGGGTCTTTAGCGTTTAGGCATTGTGGGGTTGGCACTCCCATCGACCCTCATGACCTCCTGAGGTCTCTGAGATGGACACCAGTGGGTGTGGGACCACAGCCAGGATACACTCGAAGGCTGGGTAAGCAGTAGAGGTCGATACTCGACGCGTCACACATGGTCTGTGTCGCTGTCGGCACGCTGTCGACAGACGTCGAGCGACACCGGTGGCAGTGCCACCCAGGAGTGGTCGGGCGGTCATGAAAGAGCCACCATGTGATCCGTATGATGATTCCTGACAACCGCCTCAGTCAACTTTGGTCACAGTTCCCGCTCTGAGAGGAGCTGCGGGTCAGTTCGACAGCTGGAGCTGTGTCGCCGGCGTGCGGCGGCCTGCCTCCGGAGGTGCCTCTGAGGTGGACATTTTTTGGCCACCGTGAGAGAACGCGTTCGAATTTTCACTCCGGAACTTCAACTCCGCACGCGCACCGGCCAGGGCTACAACAGTGCCAGTGAGGCGGAGGCGCGAGTCGGAAGGACGCGACCGTCAAGTGATTCGGTCATTTTTCCTACCCGAGTATAATCGCTGTGAACCCAGCCACGTACACTTGGAGGTCTTGTGTTTGATTCCCTCCTCCTGCGTCCTGGGTGATGCCGAACTCCTCAAATGCGCCACCACCCAGGAGTGACGCGTAAGTTTGTGAGCGAGGGCGACTGCGGCGGGGGCTCGGCCGCGCCGTATTGGCGCGACCCGCTTGTCAATACGGGTTGGCACCTCACACCCATGGTCTCACAGTAAGGTTCGAGACGGCACGGATCTTGTGCTCCTATGCGCAGGTAGGATTGAGTCCTGTCACGGCCTCCAGGTTTTGACCGCTGTCTTGACCGCCTGCTTAACAACAATAGCGCGTGCTGCTGCGTGCGTGCGCGTGCGTGCGCTGCTGCTGCACCTCGATCCTGTACCGTGTTTGTTATGACCCCCCCAAATGAAAACACCACAGTGAGGGAGGGCGAGACGATCGAGGGGTCCCGTACCATGCGGAATCGTCAATGCTCAATCGACCCTATCCAGTGGCAGTGCTCTCAACACTCAAGTGCTCAAGTATCCAGTGTCAAGTGCTCACTAACACTATCGCAAGCACACAGAGACTAGACACGTGTGACGGAGCAAGACCCGCGCAGGCGTTTCTACTTCTTTTTCACGCCCAAAACGTCTCGGCCGTATTCCCTATATCTATCCGGCCTTCGGGATCACTGGCGGCATGAACGCTTCCAGCCCAGCAGCACGCCCGCTCACGCCGAAGAAGTCGGCATATTGCAGTCCGATGGCATCGACGAAGGAGGCCCCCTACAAGTCAGACGTTGCTCGTTGCGTCTCAGGTGAGAGAGGACTAGCAGCCAGCCGCCTTCTGCCCCCCAGCCCGGCGTGCGCGTGCCTCAATGTCCGCGCCGCGAAAAGAGGCCTCTGCGTCCGGGAGGAGGCGCGGGAGCTCAGCGGCGTGTGCGAGGGGAGATGGGAGGATTCGTCGGGGCCGCCGCGCGCCGGCGATCTTTGCGTTTGCGAAACTGGCGCCGCGCAGCGTCGCGCCCGCCAGGTTGGCCTTGTCAAGGACTGCCGACCTGAAGGTGGCATCGGTGGCGTCCGCGCCGGAGAGATCGGTGCCCTGGAGGACCGTGCGTTCGAGGCGTGCGCGGCGGAGCTTGGCCGACTTGAAGGAGGAGCCCGAGAGGTCGGCGTCCGATAGGTCGGCGTCGCTCAGCTCGACGCGGGAGAGCTTGCTGCGGGGGGCGGGCGGGCGGGCGGGAGGGGGGGGGGGGGGGGGGAAGCCTCAAAAAACTAACGCGGGCCTGCCCTGGCGATGCGTGCGCGTTGAGGGTTTTAACACACACACACACACACACACACACACACACACACACACACACACACACACACACACACACACACACACACACACACACACACACACACACACACACACACACACACACACACACACACACACACACACACACACACACACACACACACACACACACCTGCCCGCCATCGCCGCTCTGCTGAATTGGCAGCGCGTGAACACCGAGTCGGAGAGATCCGTCTGCTCCCACCGGCTGTCCCTCAGGTCCGCCGAGGAGAAGGTGGCGCGCGTGAAGGACGAGGCGGAGACGATGGCGCCCTCGAGCCGAGCGCGTACAAAGGTGACGTCCGCCCCCTCGGCGCTCTGCAGATCGGCCTTCCTCAGATCCGCGTCGCTCAAATCGGCTCCGGCGAGCCGCACGTTCCCGAGTTTGCACGACGTCATCGTCGCGCGCGCAAACGAGGCTCCGACGAGCTCCGAGGCCTGGAATTGCGCCTACGGGCGTTGCTCCTTCTTGAAGAGTCGCTCACTACTACTACTAGCTCCGAGGCGAGCAAGTGCGCCTCCTGGAGCCCCGCCTCGCGGAAGCTGGCGTTGTGGCAGTCGGCGCGGGTGAAGGCGGCGTGGCTCATGTTTGCCCCGTCGAGCTGCGCGAAGCGGAGGTCCACTCGGTCAAAGGCGGCAAACATCAGCTGCCGCCGGCGCAGGTCTGCGTGGAACAGGTCCGGGCACAGCTCGAAGTCCGCCATCGGCCTCGCGAACACGAGGCATCGATTAGGAGGCGGGCCGGGCGGCGGCGGCGGCGACCCGGGCGGCGGCGAGGGTGGCGGCGGCGGCGGCGGCGGCGGCGGCAAACGTGGCGAAAGGGGGGGTCCCGAGGGCGGCGTCGAAGGCGAGGGCGGTGGCGGCGGCGGCGAGGGTGGCGGCGGCGGCAGCGAGGGTGGCGGTGGCAATGGGGACGGCGGCGTAAGTGGGTGTGGCGGCGGCGGCGGCAAGGGCGGCGGCGGCGGAGGAGGAGGCGGCGCGGGCGCGGCGGGCGGGGTCAGCGGCTTCGGGCGGTTTGGGGGCGGCGGGGTCGACGGCGGGGACGGAGGCGGAGGGCCCGGCGGCGGCGGCGGCGGCGGCGGGGGGGGTGGCGGCGATGGCCAGCGGATTATGTGATGAATCGGTGTGCGGCCTACGTGGAAAAATACGCCAACATGAGTGTATTCAGAGCACCGCGTGATACGAGTACAGCTGAATGCGGTTGAGCACAGATGAAGAATACGACGTATTCCGCTTCTAGGGCGTGCGGCCGTCAAGGGACTTGACGAGACACTGGTACCCGCTGACCGGCACGGTGTGCGTGGGGATGGACGAGTGGAGCTCGCACCGCGCGAAGAGCGCGTTGCGAGACGAAATCCAGCCGTGCTCAAACCCGCGGCAGGTTCGGTTCGACGCGCACGCGTGCCTGCAAGCAGCCTCGTCGACGGGGGCGCCACTGGATCCGAGGAAGAGCTGGGCGGGGCAGAGAGGGACGCGGGTGATAGAGGGGTGCGAGAGAAGGTGGAGCGGGAGTCGGGACTGGTGCCGCATGCCTCGAATGCGCCAAGGCTTCCGCCCTTCGTGCGGCACGCACCCTGCTTGTTTAGGGGGCTGTACCACTGACATATGCCACCAATGCAGGGCGCTAACGTCCACCACGCCTCCGGCGCGAGCGGAGGCGGCAGTGGGGACGGCGCGAGCGGAGATGGCGGCGGCGGCAGTGGCGGCGGCAGCGGCAGCGGTGGCAGCGGTGGCGGCAACGGCGATGGCGGGGGCGGCGGGGGCGGAGGTAGCGGTGGTGTCATCGGCGGCGGCGGCGAGGGTGGCGAGGGCGCTGTCTTGACGTAGCAGACGGTGTCCGCGACGGTTGTGTCGACCCACGTTGGCGTGCTCACCGTACCCCGATACGTGTTGCAGTGGTAGTCCTCCCAAACTGGATTGGTGGATGCAATCAGGCAGCGGGACACGCCTTTTAGAAGGCACATTGGTGGCGCCCAAAACTCGTAGGCGACGCAGAGCGTATCTCGAGCACACAGAAGCCGGCAATCGCCGTGCTTTCGCGTCACCGATATTGCCGAGTTGGACGTCTTTGTGTTGTACGTGCCGGCCGTGCCGCTTGAATCCCGGCATGCTCCTCCTCTTGCGCCGCCGGGCTGTTCCCAGAACCACATGCACAATAGCCGAGAGCGAGGGGACACTACTCGCGCGGCCTCTTCAGCCAGGTCGACGTTCTCTGGAAACGACGCCGTAGAAAAGAATTTTTGCGAGGTCCCTCGCACGACACTTGGCACGGGACGAGAATCGGCGAGAGACTGCGAAGAGAGATAGGAAGAGGCAGACTCCCTAGGGTGGGCGACGGATAGCGCACCACACACCTCTCCTTAAAATCCCTGTGTGGTGGCGGCGTGCCGTCCTCCCATCCCTCCCTTGGGTTGTCTGTTTTCTTTCTTTCTTTCTTTGGCACGGGACTGGCGCGCACTGGCACTAACACAGGTACACCACGGGAGCCGAGAAAGAAGATTTTTTCGACGAGGCGATATAGCACACCAGGCTGTCGCCCTATCTCTCCAGGAGATGTCTGCTCTATTCATTTATTAGCACACCCAGTGGGACGATTGGACACAGGAAGACAGTGAGCCGCCAAAGGTGTCGTTGGCGCACGTGCTGAGTGGCAGCTGCGCTGGAAACAAGGAAGAGGCGCCTTAGGTCGAGAAACACACGGCGAGGGCGACAGCAAGAGTCGAACGGGCGGCGCCTGAATCAAAAGACACGGCCACATCCCTGAGACGAGCGAGAGCAGCCTCCTCAAAGGCAATGGGGTCTAGATTTGGGGCGCTCGCCGAAGAGGAGTACGACAAAATAGCGGCTCTGACACACACCGTGACAAACTCCCTCCCTGCTCCCTCCCCGAAAGAAAGAGAGAGGGCTCGCAGGAGAGGTGACGAGTGAACTGCAGGTAGTGGGGAAGGCAGCTTCGATCGCCATACAGACATGGGTACGAAACAACGACAAGACCAAGGCACGGGAGGAGCGAGAGAATATAGGATGGATAGGTCGCCCTCCATGCGCCGGGCCGAGCAGCAGCTGGCATTGTTCACACACCATGGTGACGAGACGCTGGCTGGATGCTGTTCTGAGAAGGTGCCGGTCAGAGGCATTGTGCACCCGCCCTGAGCCTCAAGTGCGTCCCAGAGCGGCACGGCACCTATACTGCCCATCTTGCTCACGTGCGCCTGAGGCTGATGCTGGTGTAACGTGGATCCACCACAGGAGGAAAGCGTCCAGCGAGCCGCATGCGTCGAGCGCAGCGTGGCGATGGTGGCAAGCACAAGGACGTTCTGCCTCACGTGCATGGGCATGCCGGCGTGGAAGGCCGATCTCCTTTTGGTTCGACCGCGCTCGCGGGTTTGTTTCTTTTTTTGAATCACAGATGCCGGACGTCGACTGGTGTGTGTCGTCGTGGTTTCGTATCAAGAATACTCACTCACTCACCGGCGATGGAACAGATGCGTGCGGCAGGAGAGGGAACGATGAGAGTGGGCACACGCGCTAGACGCCGCTAGCAGCTGTTAGTCGATCCATCCATCCACCAATTTGCTTGCCACAGCTCGCGCGAATCTCCCTCTTAACCCACCTGTAACATCTGTATAAGGGATCCCTACAACCGCTCACCAAGCTACATGTACCAAGGTGCGCCTCTGAAACCGCAGCGTGTCTTCACTCCCTTCCGGATTACTAGTACTCGAGTAGGACCGTAGAAGGCTGTCAAGGCGTCGCTTGTCACTCCCTACTCGCAGACGATGAAGCAGTTTTTCCTCCTCGTTCTCACGCTCGCGGCGACACACGGCGAGTTGGTGGACGACTCGCGCCCCCCCTGCCCTTGCAGCCCTGGAATTGGCTGCCTCATCTGCACGACGATCGCTCTCCGAGCCGACTGCATCCCCGACTGCTTTTCGCAGACGCCGTCACCCCCGCCACCCCCGCCACCGCCGTCTCCCCCGCCCACCAAGACGGCCAAGGCGGTCGCCTTCGCGGGTGGCGGCCTCATGTCCGTCGCGGGCTTCAGCGGTGTGATGACCGGCCTGCTCCAGGCCATGGGGGATGGTGCGAGCGCCGACGAGGGGCTAGCCCGTCTCTTTGGCGATTTTGACATCCTGTCCTCATGCAGCGGAGGCACATGGTTTGCGCAGGAGCTGCAGTACTCGCCACAGTTTGTCTCGCTCCTCGGCAAAATGGCGCAGGAGCCAGGCAGCGCCGGCGAGATCTTCAACGCGGACTGGATGGCGAAGCGCCTCGACAGGAAGGGCGCCAACTTGAAGGACCTCGCGAGAAAGGTTGCTACGTGCAGCAAGTCGCTGAAGCCGAAGACAGGCTCCTCCTTTGGCCTGGCACCAGAACCAGCGATGAATGCCAGCCAGCTCCTCGGCAGCATCGCCCAGGACCTTCCTCCTCAGCTCAAGGCTGTCTTGCTCCTCCTCGAGACGGCACTCTTTGACGGGCCCGGGCCGCTGGCGTCCTGGTCCAGTTACATCGAGCTTATGTACGCGCAAACGAGCGGTCTCACTAAGTCGCAGGGGCTCGGTGGCAAAGCCAACCCCTGGGCGCAGGGGAAACTGGGCGTCTGGAACGCAGCTCTCCCAAGCCCGAGGGCCTCCGGCAACACGGTTTCCAGGGCTTACGACAATGAGGGGCCCTCATTGTCGTACGACCCGCTGGACCACTACCCCGTCTGGGAGGGAAAGACTGGAGCTCCTGGGGCGGGCGACTACGCAGGCGTGCGATACGCGCTGCGTAGCACGCAAGACGCTTCGCTCGGAGGCTCGTGGCCCTTTCTGCTCCCAGTCAAGTTCAGCGCATACATCGGCAGCGCCAACGACGATGCACCGCTCCCCTTCTGTGCTTACAAGGAATGCTTTGGCCTCTATTTGGAGTACCAAGGTCGGCAGGGCGCCAATGGAACGACGCTCAAAGCGCACTCGCGCAACTTATCGGACATCTTCCGTACAGCCTACACGGCGGATGCCTTCGCCGTTCCCGTCGGCCCGGTCGGCGCCGCCTCCTCTGCGGCCGAGAGCTTCCAGACAGCGACGAAGGATGGGGAACACCTCCGGCTCGCTCATTTCAGCGGCTGTGCCACCTTGGCCGTTTGGGCAGGGGGCGACAGCGCCGGCCGGGCCTTCGACCAAGGCTCCAAGCTTCTCAGGGACGTGAGCGAGGCGCCCTCCATCTCGCAGGCTCTGCTCGACGATCTCGCCGCGGGTGGCCTCCACGCACTGAGTGATGGTGGCCCAACGGACATCACGGCTGTCGCACAGGCGGTGGCCGCGGCGCATAGCCGCGACCCCAGCGCCCATCACACCACGGTCGTCGCCTTTGATTTCAACAACAATTACCAGGGAGACGCAACGACCCACAGTTCCTACGAGACGTTGTCCTCACAGTTTCTCAACTACAATGACGATGAGCATCGACCATGGGAGTGGGACAACGACTTGAGTATCTTTGCGAGCCCCAGACGTAGGAAGGATCAGAAGATTGTTGAGTGCTCACCGACACAAGGCGATCCCTGTATGAACTGGACGACCAGGTTGACACCAACCGCGAAGACCACGTGCCTCAAGGAGGTGAGAATCGGCAAAATACAGGAAGCAACAACAGTGGAAAACAACTGGTTCGGAATCCTCGGGGGAAAGAAGGTGAATTACCACCTAATCCGTGTGGACCTCAGCGAGGACAGGGACAAATGCCCTTGGCAGTACACGATTGGTACCTTCAAAGCCAACTGGGACCTTTACGGGATCATCGTTCAGGAGCTCGTGGACGTAATGCAGGACAACAAGGATAAAGTCTCGGAGATCATGAAACTGTTCCTGGCGGAAGACTAAGCTCTGAGGGCATGTGCGCAAGGGCATGCTCTACTAGGGTGCACGGTGGGGGCCTTTGCCTCGCCCTGGCAGTGCGGCTTGCCTCGCCCTGCGCGACCCCAGACTTGTACAATATGAGACGAGGAGCGAGATATGAGAGTGAACAGATCATGCCGATCATGGGACAAGTGTGAAGTAAGGAAGGAGCCGTGGATCCGTGTGTGCAAGGCACGAACAAACAAACAGTGCACTGTTCAGTGGCGCTTTTTCACGCGCATTTTGTCGAATACGTTGTCGAATATAAGAGGATTTGGATTGGGGTTCGCCGAACTTCTCGTTGAGAACACAGACAGACGTACGTCACTCTCTCTCAACTTCTTTCTTCCTCTTGACGTCACCGAGCAGTTTGTTTGCGGCCGCTCCCTCCCTGCCTAGCTGGCGCCTACATACCCATCCATTCTATCTATCCACTTATGAAACAAATGCAAGGCCACACACACGACACAACTCTCGGCCCCACACATGCTACCCGCGTTTTTTTCTGCGCTCAGACACGCTTCATGTTGAGCGCCGCTGGTTAGTTGTTGTCCTCCGAGGTGTTGAGCCAGCGTCATGACTGCGGCCCTGCTCGCTCTCCTCCTCCTTCCAGCGCTCAACGACGACGCTGACCCTCGCACCCTCGTCCGCTGGGCCTCGTCGCGCTGCGAGCCGGCCGTAAGCGGCTCGTGCGGCCGCGAGCCGCACGGCTACTGCGACGCATCGGTCGGCCGGTGCGTCTGCTCGCCCGGCCGCTTCGGTCCGCGGTGCGAGCAGATGCACTACCCGGCCTGCCGGCTGCACCCCGACGGCGAGATGGCGTGCGACACCTTTGTCGGCCTCATGTCCTGCGCGTGCCGCCTCTCGTGCGAGCAGAGGTACGGCTCGATGGCGCGGTTCAACACGCCTCTCTGCTGGGACGAGTCCGTGTCGGACGAGGAGCTTAGCCGCCGACTCGAGTCCACCGACCGCATGCGCACGAACGAGCACTTGGAGGAGGACGAACGAACCCGGGCGGGCGCACGAACCACACCACCACCTCTATCTAGCAAGCAGAGGCTCATCGTTCATACCCAGCGTCACTTTAGTTGGGATATCTCTCATTGCGGCTCTACCTATCTAGAACCTAGCCCAGTCACGGACCGGCGTTGGGTGAGAAATCAGAACGGCTCGATTTGGCTTCTGCACGACCTCCAGCCACTGTGTCCACGAGCGGAGGCAAATGCAGTCCGGCACGTCGCCGATCCTCATGTAATACTTGAACCGCCCTGTGAAGTGCGCCATGTGGTATGGCACGAGCGTGTCGCAGCCGTCGCTCAGGAAAGGAGTGCAAAACGCGTCCTTCGCGCCCTCGCTGGCCGGCATCTTGTAGAGCTCACGCACGAGTTGCGGCCCTTTGTGCCGATTGTCCAGGGGCGCCATGCGAGCGTGAGAGTAGCCGCGCTGCTCTGCGTCCGAGCAATTCACGGCGCGCTGCGCAGAGGGCAGCCGTCGCGCTTGGGCGTTGACGAGGCGCAAATTTCGCCGACAGGATCCGCTGCAAACCGCCACGCGGTCGGCACGGGCCAACGCTGCCGCAACCAGCCGCCGTCCCTCAGTTGCGTAACGTCGAGTACTCGGAAGGGCGCTGCCGATGAGGCAAGGTCGCGTTTGCGCACGGGAAGCTGGCGCGACCGTCATCCTTGCCAAACCTGTCCGTCTGCATGTCGTGCCACGCTGTGATGATAGCCATGTCGACTGACCACTTCCTCTCCGAGGACAGTCTTGCTGCACCAGGCGACGAGCGATGTGAGAAAGGCGGCGAACGAGGTGAGCGCCGGGCGTCGCCATACGGAGATGGCGCCGTTCAGGGTTTGCGAAGGGTTTTTTGAGATCACTACAGTAGGTCTACCAGCGGCAGCAACGGGGGTGGCTGGTGTAAAGGGCGGCGAGGTCTGAGTAGATGCGCACGTCACAATCGACAAAGGCGACGGCGCCAAGCTGCAAGTCTGACGCGAGATGCGCGAGAAAGAGCCAGCGGACGATGGATGCCATCTCGAAGTGCTTTGCGTTAGGGTGTTTCGGTGGCGGGCCTGGATGCTTGCGAAGGACCGCGGCCGCTCCAGAGCGCTCTGCGTTGGCGCCCCAATCATAGCAGGCTGTCTTTGCCCGAAGAAATTGCTGCAATTGTGATTACGTCTAGAATGAGGTCGCGGTTGCAGAGCGAATTTGGCGACAATGTGGAGCAACCGTGGCGCGGGTAAACGTAAGAGACGAATGTCAGCCTGAAAATTCTCTTTCACAACCCGGCCAAGAGATGCGCGCCGGCAACGTTCACCTGCAGCCCTTCCACCGGGTCCTCTCCGCGTCCCTCTCGCGGCGCTTCCCAGAGGCGATCGCCGAGGCCGGCGACACCGTCGGGCTCACCATTGACACGCTGCGCGACGTGGAGCGCGGCGCGTCGGCGCTCGTGCTGTTGTGTGTGGACTTGACGGAGCAGGTGCTCTCCGAGGCGGCTTCGGCGCGCGCCCACTTCGTGGTGACGTACTCGCCGATGCCGCACTCCCCCTTCACGACGCTCTCGACGGACGACGTCCTTGGCCGGATCGTGCTCGGCTGTGCAAAGCACCAGATTGCGGTGCACTCAGTGCACTCGGCGTGCGACGCGGCGAGCGGCGGCGTGAACGCCTGGCTCGCCCGCTCGCTCGCGCGCGGCGTCGTGCGCCCCATCGTCAAGCACCCGAAGGTTGCCGACGCGGGGCAAGGCCGCGTGCTCGAGTGCGACGAGGCGACTCCGATCTCTACGGTGGTGGAGCGGCTAAAGGCTTTGCTGGGGGTACGCTTCCTGCGGCTCGCGCTGGCCGCGGTGGTCGCGCCCGAGGCGCTCGCAAAGGCGCAGGAGTTCCTCACGGTCAAGACGGTGGCGGTGCAGGCGGGAGGGGAGGGAGGGGAAGGAGAGGGAGGGGGGGAGGGGGTGGGGGGCGGGGGAGAGCGTCGCCATCAGCTCACCTGCCCACCCGCTGCCGCGCAGGTGGGAGAGGGCGCCACCCTGCTGCGAGGCTGGACGGGGGACTTGCTGGTGGGGGCCTCCCCCACCTGCACGGCAGCTGCAGGGTTGATTAGTGGATGACATAGGACACCTCGGGGGCGACCCACTCACTCTCGACGTCCTGTGAACTGGATTCTCTCTTGGCTCGACGTCCTCTGGCTTGTGGAGGGAGGCACTCTCCTCGGCCTCGTACGTGTGACGGACCCGCAAACCTGCCGCTCGCTTGCTCTCGCCTTTGCGACGCAGCTCTGCCCACCTCGGGCCCGAAAGGATGAAAGAAAGACAACCGACGACCCCTCGCGGCATAATTCCCGGGCGCTCACTCGTAATTCTTTTCCCA
>NW_005200993.1:168747-185559 GCF_000372725.1 Emiliania huxleyi CCMP1516 | reverse complement strand
CGGCAGCATTGATCAGCAGCAGGAAATCCTCGTGATCATCTCGCCTTCCCACTCGCGGTTCTTACAAGGGGTGAGGGCGCCGCCGACCACGAGGTGGGGCGGAGTATTTACTGGTGGGGGTTGACCACCCCCCCCCCCTCCCCAGGAGCTCGAGAGCGAGTTCGCAGACTCGGACTGGAACGTCCTCTTCAAGTGAGCGAGGGAGGCTTGCCAACCCCGTGCGCCCCGTCTCACCCTCTCTCCCGCGTGCGCCCCTTACCAGGTGCTCCACAGACTGCAACCCGCTCTCGGTAGTATGACGGCGCGCGCGGCGCACGGCCCGCTGCTCGAGCAGCGGCGGCGGCGGCGGCGGCGGCGACAGCAGGCTGCTCGCGCCTCTGCGCGGGACGCGGGGCGTGCGCAGTGGGCCAAACTGGGCGCCGAGGAACCGCGTGGGCAGGACATTGCCCTCGCGCGCCGTCTAATTTATGTAGCGCTGGAGAAGCACCGCGCCCCCCTAGTAAAGTCTCGAGAGAGAGGTTGATGCGCGTCGAGATGTGAGAGATAAGTCCATAGTCCGCGGTCCGCGCGAACACGCAAGTCGCGCAACAGCGAATGCTTTAGTCATATAGTACGTCAGTAGTACGTGAATATCTCTTTTTAAAAGTTTTAAATCCTACGGCTCTAAAAATTACAAAAGAGCTGTAGAGCGCACGACGCGCACGCTCGACGGTCGAGACCTCGCGCGTGTCGCGACGCGCGCGCGGTCTCCCGCGGCGCCCGGCGCGGGACCGGGGGGAGGTAACTAAGGTAAGGTAAGGTAAACTTCTCCACACACACGAGGTGGTGGGGCAAGGGGGGGCAACCCTCGCGTCTCCACGTCTGACGACAGGAGCCCCACGGCATTCAAAGTGCAAGGCCCAGTGCGCGTGGGGGTGAGCTTGTGTGTGTGTGTGTGTGTGTGTGTGTGTGTGTGTGTGTGTGGGGTGTGTGTGTGTGTGTGTGTGTGTGTGTGTGTGTGTGTGTGTGTGTGTGTGTGTGTGTGTGTGTGTGTGTGTGTGTGTGTGTGTGTGTGTGTGTGTGTGTGTGTGTGTGTGTGTGTGTGTGTGTGTGTGTGTGTGTGTGTGTGAGTGAGTGTGTCTCACGTCACTGCATCCTCTGCCGGTTCCTCCCGTCGCCTCTTCTTTGTTCGAATGTGTGGGGGGGGAGGTGTGGGAGAACGGCGAACGCACACTAGACTACGCACGTCGAGGTCGAGGAGCACTGACGCGCCACGTCCACGGGGCAGCCGCGGGGCCCGCTTGGCTAACGTAGAGCTGTACCGTAGCCGCATCGCGCAAGCAGCGCGGGCTGCGGAGGCGCACGAGCCACGACCCCCTCGTAGAGGCCAGAGCGCGCGCAGCGCGTGGAGAGGGGACCGAGACTGTGGGAGAGAGCTTTGCTCAAGCCTAAACTCCGTCCTCGAGACAAGGGTCCTGCCGAGACAAGCGGTCTTTCTGGTTGATCGTTTGACGTCCGAACAGCAGCACCACGGACACAGGCAAAGGCAGCTCAAACATACACGCACGTGAGCGACACAAATGACTGCTGACACAATGTGATGATATCTCAGGCATGCGGCTCGTGAGTTGGTCGCCCTTTCTCCTCGCGTCATCCGAGTAGGTGTGGGGCCTGCTTTGCCCGCCCGGAGTCATGTCGGTGGAAAGCATTCCAATGACTGGCCTACTTGCGCTGCTCATACAACCACGTTCCTATCTTGGACACCATCATCAAGCCCTGCGTCTCGGTGAAGTCGATCTTCCCGCTCTTTTCGTGAATCACCTCACCTGTATTCTCTAGCACCACTTTGAATTGCCCGAAGGTGTCATGTTTCGACAGCCTCACCTCGAGTTGTGAGTCTTCAAACTCTGACCGCAGGGTGGACGCCAAACGCTCTGCGACTTTCTTGTCGCTGGGCGAGGATCAGCTGCCGGCATTGCCTGCCATGCTGAAGAACTGGATATCGACGGTGGCCTTTGGCGTCAGCGATTTGGACGACAGCGCTCTGCGACAGCCGCGAGCGAGCATGTTCTCCAGCCGCCCCAGCCGCCCGGCCCGTCCTCTGGAGGTCTGGTGATGATTTGGATAATTAATTATTGTAGTTGGGAAAGTTGTCCCCGGCCTCCTTCACCTGTGCCACGTTACAATCTGTATTAGACGGCTGAAAAAAATCATCCGGTGCACTAAACATAAAAAAGAACTAGACAGGACGGCCCGAACCGAATCGGCCGGAACCGACCCGTGGCGCGTGGGCCCGTCTGTCTGTCTGCCGCACCCACCCAGCTCCGCCGGGAGGGGCGCGCGCCCACCCCCGCGGCTCGGGCGGGCCACGCAGACGCGGCGGGCGGGAGAGGTTCACGTGCCCTGTAAGTTCCGCTACAGCCCTACACCGCCTCAAATAGGTCGCAAAGCGGGGTTTGCCTCAAGTCACAAGTGATGCCATCCTAGCCCCAAGAATTCTACGAATACAAGCCCCTCTCACAGCAGACTGGCACGAACTAGCACCACAAAAGGCACAGCCCCAAGAATGAGGACGAGACCAGACGATCGCTCGAGGTTCGTACGGGGTGTGGACCCTGAGTTGACCAGGGGTTGTGCGCTGGGCCCTCCTGCTCGGCTCCAGCCATTACACAAGTCTTGTCATCAACAGAGTAGATGGATCTGACCTCGGGGCCGATGTGACCAAGCGCTGGTAGCGTGGTTTTACCTCACACCCACGGTCTCACAGTGTGCCGGCAGTCGCCGAGCAGTGTCGCTCACACAAGCCACAGCACAAGTGACTGAGGGCCAGTGAGGGCGAGCCCATCGCTGTCACAGCTGTGGCAGCCGCAC
Organism: Emiliania huxleyi CCMP1516; assembly: GCF_000372725.1. NCBI lineage: Eukaryota > Haptophyta > Isochrysidales > Noelaerhabdaceae > Emiliania > Emiliania huxleyi. The sequence continues at coordinate 182,709 of NW_005200993.1, read as the reverse complement.
AGTAGGCTGTGCCATCTGTGCAGAGCGTGTGAGCAGCAGAGGAGCTGCTCTCCAGGCTTCAGGCGCAAAGAGCTGCATGCCACCGAAAGCGCTGTCGAGGTTCGCCGAGCGCGGCGAAATCCGGGGACGCCGTCACCGACGAGCGCGTTGGACTTTTCACTCCGGACAAAGACGGGGACACAGCGGACGGTGCGGGGTGTGTCCCCGTCATAGCGGCGAGGCACGGGACCGTCTGTGGCGAGGTGGGTCGCGTCCTCCGATTTCCGTCAACTCTCCTCGCATTCTCATACCCCATGTATCGGAGTTATGGCACACTTAAGAGCTGTGAACGTGAAGAGAGTGGTACCAGAACTGTGGGTCGTTGCGGCACGCATGGGGGGCCTCCCGGACGTATGATCCTAGCCCAATACGTCCCACGGAGCACATTTCGATTTTTGACAGAATTAAATGCACTGCCTCCGCACGGTACTAATAGTCGTAGTTTTGGCACCGCTGCCCTTCACGGCACCACACCGCCGCTTGACAGCCCGGGATTAGCCTAGCAGCGAGTGGGCATCGCCTGCCGGTCGGCTGGGCACGAGCCAAGCACTTGGGCGGCCGTCAACCGAGTCCGAGCGGCGCCTGAGGCGGGTGCCACGGCGTCTGCACGAAGGCGTGGCGGGGTGAGGAGCCAGGAGTGGTGAACACCTCCCCGTCGGGCGCGCGGCGCGCCGGATGGTCCGCCGAGGCCGCCGCCGCCCCGGCGGCGGCGATGGGGGCGGCGGGGCCGACCCGGCCGGCGTTTGTCGGCTCCACCTACAGAAGAGCAGTCTCTGTGGGTCGACGATACTAACTCGGTAGTAACGCGGAGCGGTGCTGTGCGGCGCCGAGTTGTGCGCGAGGCGACCTCCTGAGGCTACCTGAGCTGGCAATGGATGCCACCAGGACGCACGGCTAGCAGGAGCCAGTCAGGCATGCCCTGCTGTGGAGCAGAGCCGGCTGGCGCACCGGCGATACTAACTCACTCAGCGCGCCGCGAGAGGCGAATCTGGGCGACTTTGGAGGCGCAGTTCTCGAGCTTGCCGTCGACGATTGATGTCGGGTAAATTGTCACTGCCGTCGGGGAAGGTCTTCTCTCAGCAGGCCGAGCGCCGTGGCCTGGCTCGGCGCGCCGCGAGTCGGGCGAATTTATGTATGTAAAAGAGGGAAGCAGTCGAGAGGACAGGGAGGGACGTGTCCGAGGGGGACGGGGGAGGGGGGAACGACTTTGGTGTTCGAGGGGGAACGACTTTGGTGTTGGACGGCATCAATGGTGGACGGGTCAGTGCCAAAACTCAGGAGACCTCGATACTAACAAAGACTACGATACATGGGGTACTCGAGTAGCTGGCGGCGCCGAAAATTCTCATAGAGGAGCACGGTCTCAGTGCACTCTACTAGATCCCATCCTTGCCGGGCCTCTGCGAATGTAGGTACCGAGTTCACAGTTACAGGCTCACACTGCCTGGTCTCCAGCACCTATGATCACCGCGCCAGGCCGCAGTCGACGACTTTTGTGTGCGCTGGCCGCACTCAACCGTTGAGTCGCGGTGTATCAGCCTGACCACACTCGGGACCGCGTAGGCGATGTGGGCGACTCTGGCCGTCCTGCATATGACCGACCATGATATGACCGACCATGACCCAGGAGGAGTCTACACGAGACATGTCGTACCTGGCAGGCGCTCTCGCGGCAGCACTATCGCGTGCGGCCGAGTGCGAGCTTCCGTCCCCGGTGCCAGACGCACTCGGCGCCAGACGTCCTCGGGAGCCCACGGCAGTTGCGATCCGGGTCTGCTCACCTGAGGTCGGGAGGGTAGCAGATTTCGGCGTTCTCGTGTTGACCACTGTGGGTGTGCCTGGCCCTCCTTAAAATGTTTATGTCAGAATAGGGTCAATTCCGGGTACCCTCACTTTTGTCATGCCACTCGTCGGCCGTGCTGAGGGTGGCGGTCGCAATGGACCCACTCACCGCATACGCACGCATCTGGCTATTACAGCAGCTCGAGCAGGCGATCCTCAATGGCCCAGGATATGCTCTCAAGGGCCAGCCGCTGCTCGCAATCGCGTACCTCATCAATCTCATCCTGGCGATTCGGGCGGCAAGGACGGGATCGTTGCACCGTATCCTCGTGGCTCACGCGATGGTCGTCGTGCTCTACCTTTGGCGGCTGCCGTACATGTGGGACGAGGATCACTGGGCGGTGCGCACTGACCTCGTCGTGCTAGTTGCTGCTTTGGCCGTCTCGCGGACAGCAAAGGCGGGAGCGGAGCTGCGTGCGGCAGTTTTAGCGGAGGCGTGTGCGATCGTGCCGCTCATCATGTCGCTCTTCTACAGCGGCTCGGCCATGTGGAAGGCCAATGAGCACTTCTTCGACCCACGCGGCTCGTGTGGCACCATGTACCTCACCACGGACCTCCGGCTCCTCGTCGGCGAGTCGGTGCTGCTCGGCACGCGCGCTGGGCAAGCGCTGCTCGCCTTCGTTGCCGCTTCCGCGCCGGCGCTCACGCTGGTGGTGGAGCTCTCTATCGCGGCTTGTCTCCTCGCTCCGCCCCAGACCACGCTGCGGCGCTGCGGCGTCTTCCTCGCGATGCTCCTGCATCTGATGATCTCACTCACGCCGGCGCCGCTCAACGTGACCGAGTACTCGATCGTGTGCCTCGTTCGCCTCTTCTTCCTCGTCCCGCACGCGACGGCCGCCGCGCTGCAAGACGCGTACGAGATGCGCGCCTCCGCCAAGCTCGCGTGCGCGGCCGTCGCGGCCGCCTCCGGCGCGCTCAACCTCAATCCTCTCGGTGTCGTCGGCACGCCCATCTACGTCGCGCTCTTCATGCTCTTCGCGCGCGCGCTGTACCTCGACGCGAGCACCGTGCCGGCGAGCAGCCGCTCGGCGGCACCGCTTCCCGCCGGTACCACCTACAAGAAGTGGCACGTGGCCGAGAGCATCGTCTTCTGCTATGGGCTCCTCGCGCTCGGCCTCGCCGACCAGGGCCCCAGCAAGCCGTTTGCCAACATCCGCTCGTCGCACGGCGCCAACAACCACTACTTTCTGCCGCTCGGCGTGCTGCCGCGCCGTCTGAAGGGCCACCCGCCCTCGCTCGGCCTTGGCGGCGGCGTTTACCGCGTCGACGACTGCAACGCGACGGTCGTGAACGAAGTCTTCCCGGGCGAGCTTCAGCTGCACTCCGAGGCAGACGTGCGCGTGATGCGCGCCGCGGGGCACACGGCGCGCCTCTTCTCGCCCGCGTTCGCGGTGATCATCGCGCCCTTCCTCGCGACGCCGAACGCGCCGGGGCCAAGCTTCGTCAAGTACACGCTGCCCGCGCGCGAGCTGCGCCGCCTGCTGCACAATGCGCGCGCGGCGAACGATCCGTTCTACCTCGAGTACAGCCACCTGCCCGACTACACGGGCGACGGAAGCGGCGTGGGCAGCGGCCACGCGGCCGTGCCGAGCCGCGTGCGCGTCGCGCTCGATGGGCGCGGCAAGTGGACGTGCACCGTGCTTCGCCGCATCAGCTGGCTGCCGGTGGGCGAGACGGCGGCGGAGTGCGAGCCGGGCGAGCTGGCGCTCCTCGGCCCGCCGCCGCTGTGGGTGCGCAAGCTGACGCTCGCGTGGCCCTACCCGGTGCTCGAGGGCGAGCCCGAGGGGCAGCGCGGCTTCTGCCACGGGGAGTGAGGGCCAGGCGCGGACGGCACCAGGATCCAGGTCAGCTCTTACCGCGCCGCCAGGACGGGATAGGCCACCACTAGCGCACGCAACCCGGCTATTTTCATAGTTTGGCCTCATAGTCTCATCCGGTCATCAGAGTCGTTGCGCAACAGAAATGTCGCTGCGCCTCGCATTATGCTTTGTGCTCGTGCTTCAAGACGTCGCTAGGGCACCCTTTGTCCTCGACAGCGTGGGCGACTCCACCACCATGCCTGGCGTGCGTGCACGCGCGAGCGCCCCACGGCACGCCCCGGGTCACAGAGCCTCTAGCCCTGTCGCACCCCTCGGCGCGAGACCGATCAGGCGGAGGCGCCGCTTGCTCGCGCGCGTGTCGATGCTCCGCCGCGCGCGGCGCCGCACCCGCGCACGCCACACGAGACGACAGGCTGCGTGCCACTCGCCGACACACGGCACGCGCACGTGTGGGTGTGCTTTCGCGCAGCCCACATGCCCTTTTACCTTCCTTTTTTTACCCACCTCACAGTAGAGAGGTGTCCGTTTTATTTAGTTATTTATTTCACCCTTACCTATATTCGGCTCTACCCACGTCCCGCCTCCACCGCGGTGCGGGGGGCGCCTTTGCCGACGCATTGACATGACGGAGCGGCTCGCGGACTGCTTCGCGGTGTGCAGGCTGCCGACCACGCCGGAGGAGCTGGAGGTTCGGGCGCCAGAGGCGTGGGGCACCAGGCCGGGCACGGCGGGGCGGGCTCTGCACCTGCGAGAGCCGGGGCGGGCTCTGCACCTGCGAGAGCGGCGCGTCGATGTGCCCCATCAGTATGCTGCCGCTCTGCCGCCAGCCGCAGACTGTCCGCCGCGATGCGTCGCTCCTCGAGGCGACCGGACTCGTGATGCCAGACAGCAGACACGCTCCCTAGACTTCCCTAGACACCTCCTTGGACACCCTAGACTCCTCCCGGACATCTCCCAGACAGCTCCTGGACACCTCCCTAGACACCTCCTAGACACCTCCTAGACACCTCCGGGCTAGCTTCGCTCCTCGAGGCGCTCTGGTGGCGACGCCTCGGCTGTGGTCAGTCCTCGAGCTCTCGCGGCCTCTAGGCGCTCGGCCTACTCTCGGCCGAGCGGCTGCACGCGCTGCCGGTGCTCGACGCAAGCGGAGCCCTCTTCGACGTCCTCTCGAGCCGCGACATCAGGCGGCCTCGCAGCCGAGGCGACCGGCGCTCGCCGCCCCCTCCCGGTGAGGGCGCCGCCTCCTCCTTTCTCTCAGGCAGCTCGCGTCCAACCCGGCGACCGACCTCGCCATCCCTCTCGAGGAGGCGCCGAGACACTTGCCTAGACTCTTCCTAGACACTTCCTAGACACTTCCTAGACACATCCGCTCGCTGCCGCCCAAGGACAGCCGGGTACAGACGTGCGCCGTCAGCGACACCGTCGCCACCGCGATCACGCGCCTCGCCGACCCCGAGGCAGCGACCCCACCCGAGATCAACCGAGACACGAGCACCCCTACCCGAGACACGAGCACACGCACTTCCCCCCCCCCCCCGGCCAATTAAGCCCCCCCCCCCCCCCCCTCCCTTTCAGGCGGCGCAGCTCGTCTGCCTCAACGACGCGGGCGCCGTCTGCGCAGTGGTCACCGCGTCGGCAGTCCTCGCCGCGCTGCTGCCTAGCTCGCCGCCGCACCACGGATGAGCTCTCGCCGCACTGAGCTGGGCCGGCGGCGCCGCGGACGCGCCGGGGCTTTTGTTGCATCGCACCCCAACGCGCCTCGGCATTTGTTGCGGCTTGCGCGCGCTTCGATCCGTCGTTGCCCCTCGCTAGCGATCACAGCCGCAGGGGGGCCGTGTCCGTGCGCGCCTGTCGCCGCCCGCGGTCGGGCGGGAGAGGGCGTGGACTGCGCGCGCTTTTTGAGTTCGAGCCGGGGTAGGGACTCGAATTCACAAGGTTCGCGTGACATGAAATTGAGAAGCAACGCGCACCACAAAATACGGCTCTCTAGATGCACAACCACAACCACACGCAAAAAAAAACAAACTCCGATGCCGATCCTCGATGACAAAAAAACACAGGATTCGGAGAGAGTAACAAAGAAAGTGCCCGAAGGATAAAGTAGCTCAGATGGACGCGCCGTCGGCCTGGGCGAGGAGCGCTCGCACCTTGGGCGCGAGGTGGTTGAGCGCGTGGTTTGCCAGACATGCGCTCCGGCACTCGTCGATCTTGGCGCGGATGCCCACGAGGGCTGGTAAAGACAGCTTTGCGAGGAGATCCAGCAGGATGCCGATCTGGAAATGCGAACCGGAGCCCCTCTCCGCGATCCGCGCAAGAACCGCGCCGATGCCCTCGACGTGCTCCTCGGCCACAGAGGCGGGCATCAAGCGGAACAACACGCACAGGTCAGTTTGGATGGGATCCGAATAGGGGCCGCTTGCACGCAATGCTGCCTCCACTGCCGACTTGTTCCGCTGGGCCCACGCAGGTGTTGGCTTCCCGTTGACCGCGATGCGCCAGGCCATCTGTCCTGACAAGTCCACCTTGACGAGCGTCTTCAGCAGCCTCTCGTCGTCGAGTGGTGAAACGACGCCAGCTTGCGGAGGTCGTCGACCTCGGACCGCTCGAGTAGGGCTGGCACCTGCTTCACTTGCTTCTCCAGCTGCGAGAGCAGCTCCGTCGTCACCTTCTTGTCGGCATCGACCGCGAGGCCGAGGTTGCGCCGCCGCGGGTCGTTGGGCAGCTGCGGCTCGCCGGGCTTCGGCGGGGGCGGCGGGGGCCGCAGCCGCGCAGGAATCGCGCGCTCGACGGCCTGCAGAAAGTGCCGGTTGACGCGTGCGGCGACGGCCATGACCTTGGGAGAGAGCTGAAGCATGATCTCCTCCACGATGTCGAGCTCGAGCCGGACGCGGGGACGACCGTCTTTGCCGAGAAAGGTGTCGTCGGTGTGACGCGCAGCCGCAGCCTCCTTCCTCGCCGCCTCCTGCTGCATGAAGGATTGCCGCAGCGTCCAAAGAAGCGTGTCGGCTTTCCGCAGCCGCTCGGCTGTAATAGAGTTGAGAGCGTCCGGGCCGAGGCAGCTGGGCCGAGGGTTTGAGGGTGTCAGCGGCAGACTCGATCCTGGCAAGTTGCGTCAGACACGCCAGAGCTGCTGCCGCCGCCGCCAAGTCCCGTGCGTGCCATTTTGGGCCGCCGTTCCGACTCCGTCACCGACTCGTGCGGCCTCTTTGTGGCGGGCGTGGTGCCACCGAGCGCGGCCTGGTTGGCGACGAGCTGCTCGTTGAGCTGCTTGTTGAAGGCGAGGTCGCCGCGCACGCTGGAGAGCAGCGCGTCCGACGCGGCGCTCCGCCTCGCCTGCGCGTGCGCCTTCCGCTCCACCTGCTCTGCCCTCCCTCGCAGCTCGAGGCCAGCCCGTCGCACGGCGACTACGGCGACCCGGCGTGCGACGCAGTGTGGAAGCACTACCAGGATGGTGGGCGAGCGGACGAGCTGGACCCGACGCTTAAAGTCCCAAGTGAGGGCAACCGAGGCCTCAAAGGAAAGCCCGCCGCTGCCTCCACGGCGCTCTCCAAAGCCTCTGCCAGTCCCTCGCGACACAGGGGCGGGGGCGACCACGTCGGCAGCGGGAGCGGTGCGGGTGGCCGCCACCACGGCAGTGGCCCCAGCATTCGTCCGTGACGGTGGCCGACGCTGACATTTTCAGCAGTCCACATACAGCGTTGCCTGTTGTACCGACGTACTTCGAGTAGTTGAGGCAGGGTAAGGTGTGTGTGTGTGAGAGAGAGAGAGAGAGAGAGAGAGATTTTAGAGTCCATATCAGCTGGTCGGCCGCCATTCGGGCCTCCCGGCCTGCTGCGGCGGCGCGGCCGGTCGAGGCCGGGCTCGGCCCGGCCCGCGACGGCTGGCCGCCGACGAGCGCGCTCGCGCTGCTCGTCAAAATGGCGGCGGTGGCGTTTGCGGCGACGGTCGTTCAGTCGACAGCGCTCAGGCGTCTGTCGTCTGTCGTCTGTTGTCGCATTTCGCACACGCGCGCGCCGCGCGACCCGCGTCGCTCCGCGAGGGCATGAGCCTTCCGCGATTCGATCCCGCAGCCAAAAGCTGCTCGCTCGAACCGCGGCCGACTCTACCATCGCGGCCGCAGCTGTTGAGCTCTTCAGAAGACTGGTGCCTCATATGCTGCCTCCCTGCGGATGCTGCCGGCGAGCCTGGCGGTCCGCTGTACTACAAGGAAGTGCTGACTCGATTCTACCTCGAATTCTTCTACCCCCACGACTCGGAACGCGAATGTGACAGGACCATCGGGTCCTTCAGCCACCAAAGTGAGATCACCCGAGAGCAGCTGAGCCTGCCTCTGGCCTCGCCTCCCTCTCCTTCAGGCATTCGTGGCATCCTATGGGTCGTCCAGAGTATCGACCTCTGGCGAGTCAGCCAGTCACTTGATGACACCATGAAGTACAGCGATCGCCACCTCGCTGGCCTCTCCGCAGGCCCCCCCGACCGCGTCGAACTCATTCATCGGCGCGGGCTCTCTCGGCTACGGGACCGGCCCCAGCTTCGGCTGAGGGCTGACAAGCTGCCGAGCCCAAATCACTGTGAGAGTCGTGATTTCTTGTGTGTGTGTGCGCGCGCGCGCGTGTGTGTGTGTTGTGTGTGTGTGCGCGCGCGCGCGCGCGCGCGTGTGTGTGAAGGAGCGCCAGTGCGGTCCCTTCACAAATTTTTCCTCCGATTGCGCAGAGGTTTCGTTTTTCTTCCTTCGTCCAACGATTGCTTACTGCCTCTCCGCCCCCCCGCCGCCTTTGCTCGCCGCAGCTGGTCGCCGTCGCTGGTCGCCCTCTCCGCAATGGCGCTACTCTCGCCGTCGCTGTCCTCGCTGGCCGCTCTCTCCACCATGGCGCTACTGCCGCTCTCCGCTGCCGCTGCCGCTGCTGCTTCGGAAGCCCCGTCGCCGCCGCAGCTGCCATCGCTGCTGTTGCCGCCGCCTCCTCCAACGCCTCCCTTGCTGCCGCTTAAAATGCGGTTCGTCATCACCGGCTACTGCCCCTCGCGACGCGATCTCGACAAGCTGGAGTACGTTGCTGAAAGCCGCACCGCTTTGGGTTCTTTCTTGTACCGCGACACTTCGCGCGGCACGTCGTTCGTACAATACAGCACTGTAAATCTCGGCTGGGCCGTGTGGAACTGGAATGTTCCTTATGCCCGCTTTTACTCTGACGACTCCTCCTCGCCGCCGCTGGGCACGGCCACCTGGCAGGTTTTCTGTGGCCTGTCTTACACGGAACGCAACCTGACGCTGGCACCCTCTCAGCCACCTCCTCCGCCAACTCCGCCGCTGCCACCAGAGGTCAAGGCGGTGCTGTCCATGTGCGTTGTGGCAACTCGTCGCTACCTCCCCGATGCCGACTCGCTCCGACAGTATTTGGTTGGTCCAGGTTGGTCCCCCTTCTTTGACTTTGTCCGTCCCCAACTGTTGGTCTCTCCTGCCGATGGTTGCGACTTGCCGAACTTTGATAGGATTAATCAGAGCAACAAAATCTGCTTCGAGACGTTTTGCAACTCCGGCGACTTGCTACGAATTCTCCCAAAGACGTCTACGGCTACCTCTCAAGTTGTAGTCGGAACGAGCGGCAGCAGTAGTCTTGTCGGCAGCGAAGGTAAAGCGGCGGGACGGACCACAGTATATTCTGTCACGGTCCTCGACTTTGTCGATCTTGCAAAAGGCTCTCAGTCTTGGCTCAGTCGTTTCTGTGGCAACATTGTTGACAAGGTGTGCTTCAACGAAACTGCTGCGGATCAGATCGAATGTGCAAATTTTGCGCGAGCCGTTTGCTACCCGCCAGAAGGACCAGCCGCGGGGGAGTACCTCAACATCGCTCCATTCATGGTAGCTAGCGAAGTCACGAGCATCGCGGCGCTGCGAGTGCTGGATCCCGAGTGGAGCGTGCAATCACCGCCTCCGTGGAGCAGCCTCGACGTCATCTGGATGCTTCTCTGGCTGCTGCCGGCCTGGGTGCCTGCACTGCTATTGCCCGCCGGTGCCGTGGCGAGGAGGAGGGCTTTTAGACGGGCAAAGCTGCTGCTAGAGTTGGAGGGCGCCTTGAGCGAGATTGAGGTGGAGCAAAAGCAGAGCCGATTTGACGAGCCGGAGGTTCGCAAGGCCGTTCGCCAGGCAAGATGGCTCGCTTTCACGCTTCTGCTTCTGGCCCTCGCTCTCGTCCCTTGGCTTCCTGCCTTTGTTGCCCTTGCCGCCGTGCTGCCGCTTGCTCACAAGACGAGCTGCGAGCTCTGGATCACCTCGAGAGCCTCGCGGCGGTACTGGCTATCTGTCGCGAGTGTGAGCGGCTTGATCTACGGCGCATGGCTCATTGCGAGCTGGAGCCTGATTGGTCATGGCGAGTACGAAAGCCTGTACAAGATAGGGTCAGTAAGCGGTTCCCCAGATGAGGTCTTTGTCAGCACATGCCGCCAGCTCCTGAGCAATTTTCCAGATGACGCAGTCGACTCCACCGACACCGGCTATTTCTTGTACGAGTACCGTGGCAAAGTCTGCAGCATCCTCGCCCACACGCTTACGCCGCGAAACATACCGTTCATCGCATGGACGCTGCTTGCGCAGGGCTGCGTCAGCCTGCTCGTCGCTGTCCTCTCCCTCTTGCCTGCGGGGCCAAAGGCCATCCCTGGTGGCCGCCGCCTTGCGTCGTCTGGGTGGTGCGGCGCGGCGAACCGCAACGTCGACGGCCTCCTGACGCTCGCCACAGAGCGAATTGCCGACCGCTTCGCCGGCTCCGCCAAGGAGCTCATTACCGGACAACCCGAGGCGGGCTACGTCTCGGGCCGCTCGCTACATGTTTTGAGCTCTTATCTTATCACACACGCACACACGATGGAATAGGAGGCAGCTACGGGGCTTTACGGGATCATCGGCTATTCGGAGCACTTCCTACACGATCGGATGCGAGAGGGCACCGCCGCGATCGTCCAGGAGGCCGAGGCGCTCGGGGACCCGGCGGTGCTCGAGAACCTGCGCTACATCCTCCACGCGCCGGCCGGGTCGAGCGACCTCGCCTTCCAGAACGGATGGCTACGCGACCGCGCCCCGAATGGTTCACCGCTCGAGGGTCGCGAGGGCATGCGGCTCGCTGACTTTGTGGCGCTGCCTGTGGCGCGCAGAGCGAGGCTGGAGGAGGCGCACGTGGTCGCATTGCGTCTCTACTCGACCGCCGCCTTCCGCGCGCTCAACGGGCCGATGCGCCAGCTCAAAATGAGCAACTACCGCAAAGGAGAGGACGGACGCCCTCTCCCCCTCGAGCCTCCCCAGCTGGCGGCGCCGCACCCGCAGCCGGTGACCCGCTCGCTGACCAACAGTGGCTGGCTCTGAGTCGGCTGTGTCCTCGCATCACATCTTTGACGGCGGAATAGGCGACGATGGCGTTCATCTACGAGGCGCTCAAGCGGATGCGCGCCCTCGCGGCAGCGACGATGGTCGATCTCGGTGGCAAGGAGCTGGAGGAGCTGGCGGAGAGTCTCAGCTCTCAGAGCGGCAACCTCGATCTCGGCACGCTGCAGCGGGCGCGGGAGGACCGTCTTGTCGAGGAGTCGGCTGACCTGGAGGCCGCGACGCCGAGCGGTGGCGCTGGTGGTGGGTGGCGGTCGATTGCGCTGCAGGCGGCCGGCCGCGTGTTTGCCCGCTCTGCGGAACCGGTCGACGGTGTGCGTCCTGCGGTCTTGTGAACGGCGCCTCTTCACATCTTTACGTGTGCACAGGCGAGGCCGCAGGAGCAGGGCCTTGTCCTGTGGCGGGGCATGGGAGACATGCGCGCCTCGCCTCGCTTCCTCGCCATGGGCGGCACCGAGTTTGCCTGCTGTTCGACGACCTCGCGGCTCGAGGTTGCGGCGCGCTACGCGTCCGCCGCCGGCAAGACCGCGTTGTTGTTCTGCATCAAGAGCTCCACGTTCATGAATACGGGCGTCGACATCTCGGACTTCTCCGCCTTCCCGCACGAGAAGGAGTTCCTGTACCCGCCGCTCACGTACATGCACCCCACCGGCACCACGCACCGGCTAGTGCGGAACGAGGTGACCTTCGACATTGTGGAGGTCGAGCCCTCCTTTCCTAGCTAGAGCTCACGTCGCCAGGCTGCCGCACGCCCTCTCCCTCCGCTCACGGGCTTCACGATTGGGGTGCGACATGCAATAGTTAATCCTCCACGCGTGTCTGTGTTCGCGCCCCACATGTTGCATACTCAAAAATACATCTCGTGTCGTCCATTCCATTCCAACCACAATGTACTGCAAGGTGTGTTGGTGGACTTGGAGAGCCGTTGGACTTGGAGCGTGCGGAGGCGGCGCGCCACCTTGACCGATCTCTCTGCGTCTTGTGTGCGAAGGCGAAAAAAGAGGGCGCTGTTACATCTCGTTCCCTCGGGGTTTCGCTCGCGCGCGGGACGTACGTACTGCACAGAGCCGCACACGCCGACTCGCAGGCGGCAAGTAGGAACATCTCCTATCCGACACACCAAAAACAACCGTACAGCTCGCGATGGGAGTACATCACCTTTGTGCAGCTCGACGCAGGCGCGCGGAACGGCGTCAAGGTGGATGGGCGCAAGATTTTGGCGAAGACGCTGACTCGGGTCCGTTTCGGCCAGAGCTTCAGCTTGCTGATCGGAAACGTCTCCGTATTCGCATCGTCGGCCGAGTAAAGCGGCGATACAGGGACAAACAGACGCTCTCAAGCCTCAACAAGCAAACAAACGCTTTGATCCCTACCTACACGCCCTCTTGCCCCCATCCCTAATTCTCCCTCAAAATTCCCTTGGTTGGACCCGCGACCCCGTGTCCCGTGAGGACCCGTCTCGTCCGCGTCCACGGACGGCCTTCAGCGCGATGTCAAGTCTACCGGCGACGACGACGCGGCGCGCGCCATCCGCCGAGCGGCGTCTTTGCGCAGCGCCTCGGCCGCCTCGGCCGCCTCGGCCGCCTCGGCCGCCTCGGCCGCCTCCTCCGCCTCGGAGATGTACAGCGCGAGGCTGCCGGGCATGCTAAGAGGCAGCCCGCCGGGCAGGAGGTCGCCCACTTTGGCGGCGGCGAGGTGTAGCGCCGCCGCGAACTCAGCTGAGCTCAGCTCGTCCTCGGACCGGCTGGCCGCCGTGTCGGAGCCGCGCGCCGACACGCACAGCCCCCAGATGTGGTCCACGTCCCCCTCGCCCACCGACGCAGACGCAAAGACGGGCGCCGCCGCGGCGCGGCTCACGGTCGCGCAGCCCTTGGCGGCGGAGCTGAAGAGGCCGTCGTACGCCCGCTGCTCCGCCTCGCTGATGGGCGGCAGCTCGACCGCCGCCGGGGCGGGCGCGGAGCAAGCCTCGCCGCCGGCCGCCTCGCCGTCCTGCTCCTCGCGTTCGGAGGAGGATGCGCCCGCGGGGTCGATGGCGATGTGCAGCGGATAGGCGCGGTTGAAGGAGCGCATCACTGTGCCGGTGAGCCACGCGAGGAAAGTGTCCTCGATGCAGTCGGGGAGCGGCAGCCGCGCGTGGCCGAGGGCAACCTCGATGTCCCAGGCGATGCGCGGCGGGTCGTCCTTCTTGAAGGCGAGGTCGATGGCGCCGTCAAACACGTCCCACCACGCCAGCGCGTTCGCCTCGACGCGCAAGCTGCGCAGCTCGAGCGTGCCTGTGGGAGCGGGGGCAAGGGCCGATACATCGTGTCCATGCGGGCCCCGGCGCGCCGGCGGTGCGTCGAGGAATGAGGTGTTGCGCTCTCTGACTCCTGCCTCCTCACAGACCTCCAATGCTCTCGCGCGCCTCTCTCTATTCGCTAGCTGTGGCTGAGCCTCGAGGGCCTCCCACAGGTGTGCCAGGTTTGGTTCCCTCCAAAAGCCCCCTCCCTCCCATTCCCTCCTGTATCCGCCGCCGGGAAGGGGAAGGCGGGGGGGTGTCCGCGTGTCTCCCGGTCTGCGCCGAGGGGGGAGTGCCGCCTAGCCATGGGAAGCCTTTGTCGCCGCGCACGAAGAAGACGAGCCGAGCGTCTTTCTCCATCTGCGCGATCGAGCTGAACCCGCCTGTTGCTGGGCGGGCCGGGCGGACGGTCGGGAGGGGGGGGGGGGGGGGCTTTTACTTACCCCCCCCCTGGCCCCCAAGGGGGGGGCCTAAAGGGGGGGGGGGTCTCCCCCAGGTTCTCTCTTTTTTAGGGGTAAAAAGGGCTCCAGTGCTTCTCTAAACCCTCTGGGGGGGTCCCCTGTTGGGGTTTGAGGGGGACCACCCCCGAACGGGGGCCCTTTTTTTTAAAA
>NW_005200993.1:162883-168647 GCF_000372725.1 Emiliania huxleyi CCMP1516 | reverse complement strand
GAGGGAGAGGGAGAGGGAGAGGGAGAGGGAGAGGGAGAGGGAGAGGGAGAGGGAGAGGGAGAGGGAGAGGGAGAGGGAGAGGGAGAGGCAGAGGCAGAGGCAGAGGCAGAGGCAGAGGCAGAGGCAGAGGCAGAGGGAGGCAGTGGCAGAGGGGGCAGGGTAAGGGGAAGGTCAGAGGGGGGCGGGAGAGGCCAGGCGGGATCCTCGAGTGGCTTGTCACGCATGGCGCGCGGCATAAAGTCGGACGGGTAATCGAAATCGAGCGTTGCCTTCAGCCGCCGCGGGATGGCGCGCTGCATGCACTTTGCGAGGAGCGACGGGTAGGTGTCCTCGAGGTACTTGTCGGCGTACAACGTCACCAGGTCCACCTCCTGCGTCTCCTGGTGCCGCCGCCGCGCCTCTGCCGCGCTCACGCCCTTCTCCGGCTTGATGACGCGCGTGTCCACGCGGCACGTGAAGCGCTTGATGAGGCCCCGCGCTCCCACCGGCGGCGGCTCCTCCCCAAACGCTGGTGGAGGCGCGCGCGCGCACGGCAGCGCGCACCCGGCGCCGAACGCCTCCTCGTAGCGCGCGTCGCCGTCCGCGTCAACCTTCTTCCGCCACAGCCTCCCCTCGCCGTCCATGCGCAGCACCTCGAGCGAGTAGTTGGCGAGCAGGCCCTCCTCGCCGAGCGGCATCGGCGTTCCCGAGTTGTGGAGCGACGCCATCGCGGTCTGGATGCCGCGGCGGCTTGGAGTGAGCCAGCGCGGCAGCAGTGCCCTCAGGCAGCGGTTGACAAGCGTCACCGACCCGGTTAGGATCTTGATGATGGTCCGCTTGCGCAGGGAAGCCAGCTTGCTGTCGCCGCCCTTGGTGCTCGCGAGTATTAGGCTCCCGAGCACCTGGCCACCCTGCGCGCCCATCTTCTCCAGCTGGGCCCGCATGAAAGCGAGCCCCTTGCCGGGCCCCGTCGTGGCCGCATCGAGCACTTTAAGCCACGCCTGGCTGCTGCACCGGCGGACATGCGCTTGCACTTTGCACGCCGCGCGGTCAGCGGCACTGGCAACACTCTTGGCCACCTTTGCCACCGGCGAACGAACGGCGGCGCTGGCGACGCTCTTGGCCACCTTTGCCACCGGCGAACGGTCGGCGGTAACGACCGCGCTCTTGGTCGCCTTCGCCGCCGGCTTGACTCTCGCGAGTGACGATTTCTTCTTGCGCGACGCTGAGGGCAGCATGATGAGCGAGGATCGTGAGGAAAGCACGGACCCAAGACGTCTTCACTGTATCAACTGTCAGAACAACAAAGTGAGTGTTAAAGTTGTTTGGTATTGCTAAAAATCTCTCACTGTCAGAGCGGTGTTCACAGAAACGCACAACCCCGGGCCCGAAATTGCACAGAGACGGTAAAGAAAGAAAGAAAACAGACAACCCAAGGGAGGGATGGGAGGACGGCACGCCGCCACCACACAGGGATTTTAAGGAGAGGTGTGTGATGCGCTAGCCGTCGCCCACCCTAGGGAGTCTGCCTCTTCCTATCTCTCTTCGCAGTCTCTCGCCGCTTCTCGCTGCAGCCTTCATGCCACCTCGCGGTCGTCCCACTCTCGTCGTTCTCTCCCTTGTCATTTCCTCCTCTGTCGCGTCGTTCTCTTCTGTCTCGTCCTGCGACGCCGCCGCCTGCCGGTCCCTTGTTCTCGCGGCTTCTTTCGCCTTTCGGCGCAACTCCGTCCTCCTCGCGGCGTATCCTGGCCCCTCGAGTGTATCGAGCTCCCCTCGCGCAAGGACCACATTTCTGACTCCCACTCCGAGCATTTGCCTCCAAGTCATATCGTTGCTCAGGTCCACTCTCTCTTCGAACACTCGTGCCTCTACGGATGATGCCGGCGCTGGGGTCCCCTTCGGATGCATCGTGACATCTGACAACTGAATTTCCACTGGTTCGTCCTCCTCGGAGTCGTCTTCCCCCGCTGCCTTCCGCTCGGCTCTACGTTCGGTACGTTCGGCGTGGCTCACCCTCCATGCCGTGAACAGGCGCTTTATCCACCCTATATTCTTCTCTCGTTCCTCTGCCCGTGCCTTGGTCTTGTCGTTGTTCCGCACCCATGTCTGTATGGCAATCGAGGCTGCCTTCCCCACCACCTGTAGTTCACTCGTCACCTCTCCCGCGAGCTCCCTTCTCTTTCTTTCGGGTATGGAGTCCGTGAGTGCGGGTAGCGTGCAGGCAATCACGGGCGCTATTTTGTCGTACTCTTCTTCGGCGAGCGCCCCAAATCTAGACCCTTTCGCCTTTAAGGAGGCTGTGCCCTCGCTCGTCTCAGGAATGTGGCGGTGTCTTTTGAGTCCGGCGCCTCCCGTTCAACTCTTGCTGTCGCCCTCGCTGTGTGTTTGTCGAGCTTCCGCATGAAGTTACGCGCCTCTTCCTTATTTCCAGCGCAGCTGCCGCTCAGTATGTGCGCCAACGACGCCTGTGGTGGCTCACTGTCTTCTTGTTTCCAGTCGTCCCAGTCTTTCAGTTCCCCGCGTCTCCTCCTTGCCTCGCGCGCCTCTTTTGTGGCCTCATCCCTAGCCGCTTTGCACGCTCTGCATCCCCAGAACGCACTTCTCGTGGCGGGGCCCCTCATTCCCCGTTTCTTTTCCCCCTCTAGAATACGCCTGTGGTGTGCCCCATGTGGCACCCCGACCTGTTGTCTCACCCTGGCCCCCAAGATCGTTTTGGTCGTCACATTGTGATCCCCGACGTCGTCAAATGTCGCCCGCCTGTCCTTCCCCCCGTTCTCGTCTGGTAATCTCATCTTATTATCCCATCGATGCTTGAGGCTGGCTACTGCTACTTCGCTCCACAACCGTCCCGCCACCCCTGCCGTGTGCGACCCCGGCCTCACTGTCTTTCGATATTGCTCGCACACCCACTCGTGCGCGCTCTTACACATGTGTCCGTACGTCCGTCGGTCCACTATCTCCCTCTTCTCTGCGTTCTCTGCCGTCTCCCTTCGCACCGTGTACATGCATGGCCGCGTCCGCACCGCGTCCCGCACCACTTTCGAGGCGTCCTCCGTGTCGTTATCCCCGAGGTGTGCTGTCGCCACCGCGTCGGCGTATGCGTTGCAGGCTATTCCCACGTGTGCTGGCACCCACATGAAGACCACCGCCTCTAGCTTCGATCTATAGTAAGCGATCGCCTCCAGCAGTCCGTCCCAGTCCCTCAGGCCTTCTGGCATCCCTTTGCGGTGCGCATTCTCAATCTGCTGCAGCGCGGGTTTGCAGTCGCATAGCACTAGGCACCGCCGCGATTGCGCATCGCTCGCGCTCGCCATTTTGCGTAAGTATGCGAGTATCGCGTACATCTCCGCGTCTATCGGCTCCCACATGTTCGGCAGCTTTCCTCCCCACATTCCCGCCCCAAACGCTATCCGTATCTCC
The DNA here is from genome assembly GCF_000372725.1 of Emiliania huxleyi CCMP1516. NCBI lineage: Eukaryota > Haptophyta > Isochrysidales > Noelaerhabdaceae > Emiliania > Emiliania huxleyi. The sequence goes on along the minus strand of NW_005200993.1, from coordinate 165,248 downwards.
CCTTCTTCACAGGGTCCGATTCCGTTGGGATCCTTTACCTGTGCGTCTCCCGGGACGCTCTTTCCGAATCGTGTCGGTCCTTCGAACACGCCGTACGCCACCCTAGGGTTCGGCACGTACTTTCCATCCTCCGCCCTTTTGTCTTCATGGTCCTTTCCTCCGTCCGTCGCCGCAAAGTGTGTGAACTGGTGTGAGACGTGCAGCGCGAGGCATGTCTGCGCTACTTTCACGTTCAGGGCTCGTCCCTTCCCCGACCGCAGCGGCTCGCTGTCTTTTCCTATCTTAATTCGCTTCCCGTTGCCGTCCGTCAGCTCTCCCCCCGTCTCAAATTCGTCGTATCGGAGCAAGAAGCGCGTTAGGGGGTCCTCCTGTAGCTCCCCTACTCTGATCGCGCTCGCCCCGTGTCCGTGCCCCACGAACAGCTCGTAGTCTTCTTTCTTCCAGTTTATGTGTCTCTGGGGCGCCCCCTCTGGGAACAACGTCTCATCCGCCCCGAGGCTCCCCTCCTGTCGCTCCCTCTCCTGTCTCTCCATCATCTTTCTCACCGCGTCCTTCGTGATCTTATTTTGCTCGGGTATCTCCTCCTCCCATGTCGCGTTGGTATCGTCCCGTGTTGCGGATCGGTGCGCTCCCCCTCTCCCTTAATTCCCGTATCTCCTCCATCGCCCCCTCTATGCTCTCGAGGCCCCCGCCGCAGACGTTGAGGGTGGCGAAATGGGCTTGTTCGTGCGCCTTCCTCCCGGTTGCCCTTTTCTGTTTGCCCTTGTTCACTCCGTTTCCGTGTAGTGCCTTCATGAGCGCGTTCCACTCGGTGATGGGTATGTGCCATGTGTAGGCCGCGGGTATCCCCAGGTGTGCTAGGTCCTCGTCGATGAGGGGTCCCATTCCCAGGCGTTGCGCCCGCGTGTCTGCCCTCTCGAGCGGGCTCAAGGTGGGTTCGACTGCGGGTACCCCGTAGAAGGCTAGGTCGGGGTCTAGCTTCCCTCGCTCCTTTCGCCGCGCATTCCGTCGGTGTCGCTTCCACGCCCACACCCTTCTCTTTCTTGCGCGGATCGGGAGGGCGGCGACCTCTGCCCCCGTCCACGCTTCGCATCCCCTTGGCGCTGGGCGCCGGGTACGGCGTTTTCTTTTTCGAGCGCGCCGTCTGGCTTTTTCGCTTCTTTTCTCTCTGCGCGGGGGGTCCTCCGGTTTTGCTCTGCTGCAGCTGTCAGGCGCCTCTGCAGCTGGTGCTGCTCCTGTCACTATTTCACTGTGTCGTGGGGCCGACGTGCGCGGTGGCCTTCCTCGGCCCTTCCTCACGTGACGCACGGCGAGGGCGGCACTCGCCACGGCTGCGAGCGCCCACCCTATCCACCACCTCACTCCGCACAGAGGCGCCAGTACTGACAGCAAACAATTAAATAAAATCCACTGTATATGAGCTGCTGCCTCACTGCTGCGAGTTGACATATCCGGCGATGCGCGCGCGTTCCGTTCGTGCGTCGACTGGCTCCCGGTTCGAGTCGCCGGGGGGGAGGGGGGGGCCTCCTCGGCCTCCTCGGCCTCCTCGGCCTCCTCGGCCTCCTCGGCCTCCTCGGCAGCCTCGGCTGCTTGGCGCACGCGGCGCGCGCGGCACCAGTCGTTTTGCTCGCCGGGCGGCCCACACGCCGCCTCGTCTCGCGCTTCCTCGCGTGCTCGGGCCTCGGCGGGCAGCACCTCGACTGGTGCTCTGCGAGTCGCTAAATGTGCTGCTGTTTGGCGCACATGGTCTGGCTGCTCGGTTCGTTGCTCCCGGGGACCAGAGACCGGTGGTGAACCACCGGTTCGGTACGACCCGCAGCCTACTCCTACTACCGCGCGCGCGCGCGCGCAGGCCGCCGTGGGCACGGGTGGGGCGAGCGCGCGCACCATGGTCTCGAGACGTGCCCGCCGTTCGCACAGAGACGGTTAGAGGGCCCAACTTCAGAATCGTGCTTTTTGGGTTGGGTTGGGTTGTTGGCCCGGGTTGGGTTGTTCCGCGTGAGGTTGGGTCGTCGGCGCGAATGGTGAGGTCTCGACCGCCGCCGCTCACGCCAGCGGACGGCCACCATCGGTGTTTTTGGCTTCGCCACCGTCCAAGGCGTGCGCCATGCGCTCGCCGGCATCGAGCGAGCAACGTGATCGACCGAGCGGCTTGCTGTGTGAACGCCTTCTTCTGGCTATTATAGAGATATGTCCATGTATGGGAAGTCGGGGGCTTTTGTAAAGTAAGCATAATCGATGTGTACATTTTCTCCGGGGTGATGACAAGGATGGAGGATAAAGAGTAGATTCAAAAAAATTCCGTTCTCCGGGGGAGGCGTGCATAGATATTTGAACCCACTATCACCAATATACTTCATCGGCA